>NC_092321.1:25530757-25833787 GCF_036785885.1 Coffea arabica
TCCGCTGCCTAAGCCATGGTGTTTTGGTTGTCTAGATCGGGGATTCACATCAGTTGGTATCAGAGCTAGTCGACAACCACCAGGTTATATCTTTTTTTTTTTTTTGTTCTAAACAAACGAACAGATTGGGATAAACATATATGACTCGAAATAAACGAAAAAAAAAAAGATATAAAAAAAAGAAGAAAGAAAAGAGGAATTGGTTGGCAAGAGAAAAAAAAAAGAAAAGGAAAGAAAGGGGCAACCGAATTGTTTTGAATAGAGAACCAAATTTGATTTGTGCAATCTTTCTTGGAGTAGAATTTGGAAGTTACCAAAAGTTGTTTCAAGAAGATTACCAAAGGTTGTTTCAAGAAGGTTACCAAAAGTTGTTTCAAGAAGGTTACCAAAAGTTGTTCAAGAGGAAGAGGATTTTCAAAAGATTTCCAAAAACTAACTTGTTTCCAAAATCAATTAGGAAACTAAGTAAAGCACTTGGATAACTCTTTGTACTCTCTCTCTCCTACCTTTTTAGGAAATTTTCCTAAACTCTCTCATCCATTTTTTGGAAACTTTCCTATATTCTCTCATCCATTTTTAGAAAATTTTCCTAAACTCTCTCATCCATTTTTTTGGAAACTTTCCTAAATTCTCTCATCCATTTTTTAGGAAACTCTCCTAAAATTCTCTCATCCATTTTTAGGACCTTTCCTATATTCTCTCATCCACTTTAGGAAACTCTCCTATATTCTCTTCCTAGATTCTAGGAACACTTTCCTACATTTTCTCCTACATTCTTGTGATTACACTTGTGGAAAGGTTGGTAACGGTTGTTGGACTTGAGCAGCATTTCTCAACTACCTAACCCAACAGGTAAAGGTATTTGGTAAGTCCATTAGAGTGACATCCATATACACGAGTGCGAGTGGATACACGTAAGGGAGCGTGAAAGGCAATATCTTCGGTTTCGTTGCTAACTTTTTGCAGGTTCCCGCATACGTCATGGCGAGTATAAGACGCATAAAAGCTAGCCCACAACATTGTCTTCCTGATCCTAAGGGAGTCAAAGAAGTGGCATTACGTGGTGTAGATGAGCAATTGGACCTCGTCAAATCTCAATTGCTTGGTTGGTTTTATACTCGTTGCGGTGTCAAAGATAAAATTTGTAGCTTGGCCATTGATGGTAGTTGTGAAGTCAATCTTGCAAGTGCTATCATGGTTTAGAAATTAAATCTTCCAACCATTGATCATCTTCAACCGTACAAGTTGACGAGCACTCATGGGGATGTTTGGGTTACTAAGCACACACTTGTACCTATTCAAATCGGCAAATATGTGGATGAGGTGTTGTGTGATGTAGTCCCAATTCAAGTGACACATGTGTTGTTGGGCAAAGCATGGATGTCGAGGCGAGAAGTTAAAATTGATCGACATACTAATAAGTATTCCTTCTTATTTAATAGTCGTCGTCTTGCACTTATATCACTTACTTATGACCAACTTTGTATTGATCTAGCATGCATGAAAAGTGAGCTTGAGCGTTATAGAATGGAGAAAAAGCTAGATGAGGGAATTGTGCCTGCAGAGGTAAAACCCGAGAAAGTTGAAAGTAATGAGATAAAAGGGTCAGCTGTTGAACTAGAAAAAGAGATGGAAAAATCTAATGAGATGGGTGGTAAAAAGGAAGAAAGAAGAGAAAGTGGGCTGATCTTGAGCAACCCGGTGAAGGCCTATTATTTTCTTAACAAACTTACCTTTGCTTTGTTTAGTGTTTCTTCTTTTATACAGATCAAGCAAAGGCAAGTTGAGCTGATCTTGGTGTGTTCCATTCCAAAATCAATTGTAGACGTTGCAAGCCTCCATGGAGTTGGTACTCCAAGAGTTAAACCCCCTTGGTATCCATTCATGGAACAATGTCAACTCAAATCAGTCCACACCAAAGGGGAGTTGATTCGAGCTCATCTTGAAGGGAACACTCCATATTTTAGGGATGGTTGTGTACCAAGGGTTCGTTTAAAGAACAAGTACCTCAATGACCATTATGATTTTCGTCTTGCTCTTAGTCCACATGCAGCTCCAACATCACCAAATCCGCCTTGGTGCCTTGCAAGTGTGTTCGAGCCGAAGTTCGATTTCACGGGATACACTTCACACCACTTTGAGGACCCTTACCTCATGACCACAAACAATAAAGTTGAGCATACATTGAAGATGGTTTGTGAGATTCAAGGTTCGACGAGGGTTATTTTCCAACTTAGCACATGGACTTTGCATTTGATGCCATATGTAGCCATCATAACAAGATTGAGTCGAAGGCATGTAACTCGTCTTGTCACCATTCGTACTTCAATTTGTGGACAAATTGCTTTTAAGAGGAGGGGAATGATGAGAATATAAAGACCAAGGCCCATTCAAGCACATGGGGAATTGGAAGATTCAAGTGAAGACTAGTTGATTGCACGAATGCTTGAGTTTAGTAGGATTATTTGATTTTCCTTGTTGATTTTGGTTATTTCTCGTTTTAAAAAGTCTAGGTAATTAAGATAGTTTAATTGCGGCCCATTTGTTAGTAAGTAAGGCCTAAAATCTTTCTTAAGTATGTAGGGTAGTTTGGTCAACTTTTGGATTAGGGTTAATGCTTGTAAGGGCTATAAATAGCCCCACTTCCTCTTTGTTTGGGGATCAGTTTTTGGCTATTAAATACAATTAGTGAGTTTTCACTTTCTCTTTGGCAAGAGAGTTTCCTTTGAATACTTGAGAATCTTCTCAAGTTATTCACCCGAACTTATCAATCGAGTATCTCCTTGATTGTGGCGTTCTACTACCTCCAATTTGGTTCGTTAATTCGAGTAGTTACGGGTTGAGATAATATCAAAAATTGTTCGTGACTTCTAGGGATTAGTTGGGTCAAATTTTCCCTGCCTAAGCCATGGTGTTTTGGTTGTCTAGATCGGGGATTCACATCAGTTTCCACTCAGCGACAGCTTTTACTTTCGCTGGGTCTACAGTGATATCATCTTTCGAAATTATATGCCCTATAAAAGAAATTTTCTCCAACCAAAATGCACATTTACTGAACTTAGCGTATAACTGGTGTTTTTTCAAAATCTGCAAGACAATCCTCAAATACTATTCATTCTCCTCTCGAATTTTAGAATAAACGAGGATATCATTAATAAACATGACTACAAACAGATATAGATTCGGTTTAAAAATTTGATGCATCAAGTCTATAAATGTTGCAGGGGTATTGATTAATCCAAAAGACATTACTGCAAATTTAAAATATCCATATCTAAAATTAAAAGTAGTTTTTGATATGTCCTCCATCCTAATTCGCAATTGATAATACCCCTGTCGAATGTCTAATTTAGAAAACACCACAACTCCTTACAACTGATCAACACAATTCATCAATATGTGGTAGAGGGTATTTATTCTTAATTGTAACATCATTCAAATCTTAGTAGTCTATATATAACTTTAAACTTCTATTTTTCTTTTTAACAAAAAGTACCCGAGCTCCCCACGGAGATCCACTTTTCCGAATAAATTCTCACTCTAATAAATCTTGCAACTGTAACTTTAATTCTTTAATCTCAACTAGTGACATTCGATATGGAGTTTTGGAAATAGGTGCTGTCCCCGGTACCAAATTGATATTAAATTCTATCTCTCTCTCCGGAGGCAATGGCGCTAGTTTATCAGGAAAAACATTCAGATTCCTTTACTCCTGATACATCTTCTATTTTTACTTTATCTATTGGAGTATTTATTAGAAAAGTTAGAAAACCCTGCACACCTTTACTTAACAATTTTCTAACACGAATTTTCGAAATAAGTTCAGACGACCCTAATCGACCCCTCACATCTAACCTTAAGGTTGCCTCCCCCGATATGCGAAATTCGACTACTTTCCTCTTACAATCTAATTGAGTATCATATTGAACTAACAAATCCATGCCTAAGATGATATCATATCCTTTAATGGTTAAGTTTATCAGATCCCCAAATAGTTTTCGCTCTCCAATCAAAATTTCACAGTTCTTATAAACCGCACTACTGATCAAACATTGGTCACCCGTAAGCATTCTAACTTTCAAATCATAGGGCAGTCTAGCAGGTTTCATATCAATTTCACACATAAAATTAGGGTTGACAAAAGAATGAGTAGCACCAAGGTCTATTAAAATCTTAGTTAGACAATAGAACATAGGGATCGTACCTTCTATAATTTCAGATGAATCAGGGATCTAATGTTGTTCTACTGCATATACTCGAGTCGGCACTTTTGGTCTATTTCCTTTCACCTTTGTCTGCTTAGGGTTTATCTTATTTGACTGTTGGGTCCCATTCCCTTCTCGAAGCGGAACTGGACAGTTGGCGATTTGATGCTCGGCGCTTTCACAACGCAAATATTTTCTTTCCTTCCTCCAGCAACTTTTCTCAGTATGGTTTGACTTTCCACAGTATCCACAAGAGACACGGGGAGTTTATGCAAAGCATCCTTGTGAGGCACCTCTTTGTTGTCTTCTTCCGCCTTGGACTCCTTTTGACGGGGCTCCTCTTGATGTCCTCGGAAGTATTATTCCACTTGTCCTTCTTCCAAACTTAGGAGGTACATTCATATCGATTTACCCAAAGTTGCTACTAGGTGCACCTCATTTTTTTGCCTGAAAAGTTTTGACTTGGAGTCTCACACTTTCAACCTGTTGGGCATTCTCGATAGCGTCACCAATCATATTAATTTGGACTACTGCTAAATCTTTCTGAATTTCGATATTTAGCCCCTGTACAAAGCACCTTATTCGCTTTTACTCTATTACTACCAGCTCAGGAGCAAATTTAAATAACCTGGTGAATTGAATTTCATATTCGACAATGCTTTGGGTGTCCTGATGAAATCTAATAAACTCATCTTCTCTTTTCTCTTGAATCAGGGGCGAAAAATATTTTGTATTAAACTCTCTTATAAAATTTATCCAAGTCTTTGGGATTTGTTCTCCTTTCCATTTCATTCGTATCATGTTCTACTAAAAATGGGCTGCTCCCTCTAAGTGAAAAACAACAAAAGTCGCTTGCCTTTCTTCAGTATAATGCAATGCTGCAAAAATATCAATTATTTTCTCTAACTACCTCTCAGGTATATCAGGGTCAGGTCCTCCAAGGAATTTTGGTGAGGAGAATTTTTGGAATCGTTCGAGGGCTCTATCTTTCCCTTCCACAAGATTCCCAGGATTTTCAGGTTGGTTAATAGGGTTTTGACCTTGATGATATATTATCTGTGCTAACAGATTAGTCATACGTTGTATGGCTATAGCTACTTGTTCGTTGGAATCGGCCCTTGGTTTGTGATTCTGTTTCGACTACCGATTCACAATTACCCTCTTGATCCAGGGTTGCCTAGGTTCACGTTCATGGCCTTGCCCATGACGTCTACCCTCCATTTGTTTTTAACAAGTTTAGGGTCGAAATGTATATACAAAAATAAAAAATGCATAGATGCTTAGATGAAACGTAAGGATATAAACAAGACAGAAAATCAAGTACATCTAAATACAACCCTTTCATACAGATCACATAATAAAAGTAGGTTACAAGTAAAAGTAATCCCATTAAGAGAAGTAGTGGGATCATAACAAAAGTACAGTGAACAAAATTATACCAAAAGTATAGAAAACATTAAATTAGGGCCTTTCCTAACTACCCCTCACACAAGGTCAAAACATAGCTCATAGGAGGTCTAACTTAGTTCCCAACAGAGCTAGCAGATGTTTCATTTTTAGGGATTTCATTACTATGACTCACGTCACCCAAATTTACATCCACCACCTCTCCAAGTAAAGCCCTACATTTCTGTAAAATACGTTCAATTCGGTCTACTACTTCCCTTAACATCCTAGTAAGGTGTTCATTAACCACTTGCACCTACTGGCGCATAGCAGTCGTCTGCTCTTGATCCTGACTAATAGCCTCCTGAAGTTCTTGGATCTTATCCCTTTGCATCATCATAATCCATCTCATCCTTTCCATCTCGATTTGGTCCCCAGAACTGGTATGCCTAAATCTCCTCCTCTCGTTTAGTAATGCCAAGACCACATGGTTAGAGTAGGAGTAGTTTTGACAATGGTTACATCTTCTAGTCCGGCATGCGGGACTCCAATGTCAGACCGGTCCCCCTGTCTTCTTCTCATAGTCAATAATCCGAAGGCATCTCCGAAGTGGCTCACTTCTCCCATTTCCACAGTTTTGGTCGATGATCTACAAGGATAAACACAATTCACAACTTAGGTATGTTTAACCATACTTAATGACATTCTAACACGACACACAACACTTTCTTAAGATCGAAATTTCTTTTTCACCCAGGTCATTTCTAACCTAAACTCTGATACTACTTGTGACAACTCCACCTTCCCTTAAGGCGTATCCCAAGGGTTAGCAGACTGCCTACCCAACTCTCGATAGGACTCACTAATCCAAAATTCTCAGTAGGCACAAAAACGAACAACATAATTTCAAAACACCACAACCCAATACTATATACAATAGAGTCATTAACGATTCAAGTTTAGAGTACAAGTCAAAAGTATTCAATCTTACACAAATACATATGAGGTTTACTAATACAGAGGAGTTTAAACAAAATGTCTAAGGTCTAGATCTAGTTCAAACTCTTCCCAAAATCACTTACTCAAGTCTTCGCCCCTGAAAGGAAAACAAAGATAACGAGATGAGCTTTCACTCAATGAGGTACCACAGGGTCATGCAGTCAATAATAAAACGAGAAAATAAAATCACGTAGATCAGTCATTAAGTTATCAAACATAAGTACCAATTCAAAGAGACAAACGAACGCCACAACTAACATAAAGTGAACTAGGTAAGAGGATACAATTAGTTCTTGCGAGCTAAATTCCCAGTCGTAGTAGCTTGATCCAAACCCGTTGACACTCCGTCAACATTTAGAGAAGCTGAAACATTGTCCGTAGATCAGCTTTACACCGATTCCCATCCACCATTCATTTCCCTTACCGGACCCGAACACCAAACAGTGAAGGTAATATTCATGTATACCAAATTTCAGAATAAAATCAGAACTCAGTGAATCAGTAATAGTTTCCCCATGGCCAGTCACTCTATCTCAACCAAGCTCTTGCCAACTCGAATCGATTAACTAACCAATGAGGTTTGGACCCAAGTTTATAGTGTGGTCATTGGATAGTATGTTCCAAACGACATTCAATTCAAGCATAAGTAATAGATTCCAAGTGAACAGTAGAACAATCAACCATCAAGTGGGGTCGAGTGTGATAAAGTACATACCCATTCAGCCAATAGTAAACCAAAGTCACAATCAAATAATCATAACTTTCAGTCACATAGTAGTTCACTTAAGCAATAAGTCATGTAGGTGGTACACTCACCAATTTAAAGTAGAGATAATTTCTATTGTACTGTGAAAGACCTCAAAATGATCAAATGGTAAACAAATCCTTTTACACAACTCTAAACTGTCCAGTACTACAACATTCTCTCACACATTCCCTTCTATCTCTACAATTACAAATAATACCTCCACAATATATGCCATATCTACAAACTCATATTCAGAGAATAGCAATTCTGAAGATCGAATACAAAAAGTGGTTCATAAAGTTAGATGAAAGCCGCACAATTCAAGTTGGAAGAAATTTATCGAAGACCATAATATCATCGAAAACACGTTAATACAGTTCTTTCATATTGGAGTCATGACATTTAGAGTCCAAATTTTCAGCCCAAATCATTGCTCAACTTTTCATGAATGGAATATCATCCTTATTCACACTGATAGTGAAAAAGAACATGCTAATATAGCTAACTTATGTCTCTCTACTAATAGTCACAAACAAACAATATTGTTATTTATCCTTTTGTCCTTCAAAATTGCAGGCATTTTTTCCCCAAGAGAATGATTGCTTACAAAGTTTCAATTCTACATAGCAATCAGATCCCAAGACATCGAATATTTAGTAATCTTTTCCACCTATACTTTTATACAATTTATCATTAGGTAAAAAGCTAACAAAAATGTCTTTAATATTGTAGGAGTTACATCCAGAAGACATGATAAATATTCTACCAAATAAGAAAAACATCATTATCATCTACTGTCATCACAAAAGTTGGGATATCAAAGTTGAAAACAATCTATTCACGCATGGATGGAGAAAAATGCTCAAATATCATAGTATTAAACCTGGATACATAACTATCAAAACACACTTAGGTCAAAATCAATAGAGAATGCAAATATTCAATGACCAACTTGTAGAAATATATCCACTGTAATGCTCCACTCCCGAAAACAAAATGTACCATATTTATTTGAAACAAAAAAAATCCAATTTATTATCTCTTCACTATTTGTCTAGAACAATTTATATCTTAACAATATAAGTATGATCTAAGATAGTTATATATTAAAAAAGACATGTTGTGAGGCCCCGAAATTTTACTTGTCTTTATGGCTTTTACTTGAACTTACTTGCGTTAAATTCTTGGTTGCTTTAATGGTTGAATTTGAGCCAAGGGAGTGAAATTTTGTTAAGAAGAGTTTCATTTTCTCAAGTTGTTAGAAAATCTAGAAATTTTTGCAAGAGGCTCTGCGTAGTTTTGGAAAATTGGCTATAACTTCGTATAGGAAAGTCGCAATTCAGTTCCGTTCGTTGTGTTTGAAACTAGACTCATAGAGCTTGCTACGGTATAAAATTCAGAGTTTGATTCAATTTCTATAAATACCAGAAAATCGGCAAAGTTGACTGAAAAATTCTGCCCTGCGCAAGTAAAAAATGGAATGTTGTAGTAGCTTACGGCTCAGTTTGGACCAACTTATGAACTGAATTTCCTTGAGATGTCTTCCAAAGATTATTAGTGTTTCAAGTCTAGTTTTTAATAGGTTAAGTTATATGAATTTTTGACATTTATAACTCAAGTTATGATTTTTCTAAAGGAATGGTGTAAGTTAGGGTTTTTTTGTGCATTTTGGTAATGTGACCAACTAGTGGGGTGTGCGGTATAAATTTTGAGCAAATGAGGCAGTTATGCGCAAAGGGGTTTTGTGAAAATAAAAAATATTAGGAGATATTTGAGGAAAAGAAAGATATTTTGGTGGAAATACTTGTGATTTTGCCATTTGTTAAACATCTATAGAAGACCTTGACCAAGGTCAAACTTTTTCAAACCAACCAAGTGTTATTTCACTAGAATCTTCCTCTTGCTTCTTTGGGTCTCCTCTTGGACGAAAATTAGAGAGAAAAGAGTGAGTAAAACTGTGACGACCCCACCTCCCCCTAAGGCGTACCAAAGGGTTCGACGGACCGCCTGCCCTACTCTCGCCAGGACTTACTCACTCGTAACACGTGCATACATCCATGGACCATAAATAGCGTCGCAATTCAAGCTTAGAATTTACATTGATAAAACCAAGGTACAAAGCCTCAATATACTCAAACTGGTTCAAGGCGTATACAATCCAAATACAAAACATTCTATTCGAGAAATAGCACGAGTACAAGTCAAAAGTCAAAACAACTAGACTACGCTAGTCTTTACATGTCTCATGCCTCGCTCGTACCCCCTGTAAGGAAAACAAATAGCGTGGAATGAGCTAAAAGCCCAGTGAGGTTCCAAATAGCAAATTGACCATTATTTATAAGTACAAGTTTTCGATATAGCAAAGTAACGAGCATGAAGAGTTCATAAATGTGAGCAATAACACGTCAAGTAGCAATCTCAAAACGAGCGAGTGTAAAAGTTTTTCAAAATAAACAATAATCCAATAAGCAATAATCATTCCAAAGCATAAGGATACGGATGGCTCTCAGGAGCCAACTTCCATTCATCATCAGGAGCTTGATCACGTAATAGTTGACACTCCGTCAACTTTCAAGTAAAGGAACCAATCCAGTAGAGCACCACTTAACTACTCTCCGTCCACCATTCAAACCCCCTACTGGGCCCAAAATCCTCAAGAAACACGGGTGGTAATACTCGAGTATACCAATTAGTCGAGGAGATATCACTCCACTCGACAAAACAAGAGACCCAGGGTTCGTTACCCAATCGACCAAGCCCTTGCCGGCTCGACTTAAGTAACTCGCCGCAGGGTTTCTGGAATTCCAGGAAGTGCGCGCATCATAAACAAGTATATCGAGTCAATTGCAACAATAAACAAGTATATATCACATAAGGGAAAGTGCGATAAAGTACACTCTTGCCCTAACAATTCACGTATATAACATGTAATCATATTGGCCACATATCAAGTTCAAATATCAAGTTCAAATCGGTATTTGAAAGCACTCACCAAAAGATATAGTGCCTCTAGTAATCACGTCTGGGTGGTACTCCGGGTTTGGAGTCCAAATCTGCGATAAAACTTGGCTTAAGAACTTTGAAAATCGACTAAGATTCGAACTTAGACGTTTCATTCAATAAAAATCAATAAATTGAAATTCACTCGAATAGTAGTCGTGAAACACTTGCTCTCATTTTAAACAGTAAAACTTTGTAACATTTATACTTGAAATGGTCATGCGAGTTGAAAATACAAGGGAAAACATACTTCGAGCAATCATTATTTCATTTCTCAAGGGTACAAGTTCGGCCAAGTCCTTACTTATATACCTCGGAACAAGAAGACTCAAGTACCCTAGATGGTTCAAGTAGTAATCACTCTTAACCCTTACTCAAGTTGCAAGTATAGTTCTCCAGTCCTCGAGCGTAAATTTGGCCAGCATGCCCTTTGTGTTTACCTAATTTTCCAGCCATTTAGGCTTCATTATTTTTCCTCAGCCAGTCCCAAAATCATACATATCATAGATTCAGGTAAATAGCCGTTCCATAGGCTCATAACAACATAAGAACAGAAATCAAAGTGATAACAAGTGCGGAAATGTAACCTAGCAAAAGACAGATTTGACGTGTGGTTGCGGAAATAACACATTCGAGGCTACGCTTATCGGATTGAGGCGCAACTTATACTGTTTCGAAGCTAAGACACATGGCTACAATTTTCATGAAGATCACTTAGTCCAGTTTCCAATGCAACCTAGTCAAATTCCCAATATACAGAACCAAAATCTAACTAGTCGGCTAATTAACCGCACTGCACTGGAATGGTCATATCTCAGGTTACCAAGGTCCGATTAAGGTGTTCTTGGTGGAATTTGAAAGCTAAGACAGAATACTAAAACTTTCATGTTTTGTCAAAAGGCTAAATCCCAACGTATTATAGTGAATAAACACAACCAATTAGACTAAACTGTCCACGCGGAACTCTGGAATGTAACCTAGAACAGCGAGGGTATTTTCATCTTTTCCCAAGCTACGTTGCTCCGATTGAGCTGAAATTTTGTAGACACCTATAAAATACCATTCTCTACAACTTTCATGTTTTAGACCAAGCCTAATTTGGCCTCTAAAGTTGAGTACCAAAACCAGGCAGAACTGAATTAGGAAATTTCCAGAAATCTGGGATTTGTTGATTTCAGTGCAACCTTTCTTGATTTCTTACTTCACTTACTACCAAAACCCCTTATATAATCTTATATACAACATATACTAACTATACAACAAGTTTAGGCAGAAATTTATGAAACCCTAACTTGCATATATCATCCAAAAATCATCACATCCACTTGCATATCTTGTAATCAAGCCAAAACATGAACTAGATAACGTCTTAAACCAAAATTTAAAAGACCAAAAACCATAATCAGATCTTATACCTCAAAGACAAGCTTGGAAGAGTGATACTCCACTTCCTTTGGAAATTTTTGTTTGCCCTAGCTTCTTAAGCCCACAACTAGCACTTTAATCGGTTTGGAAGTTTGATTTCTCACTTGGATAGCTAAGATCAAGAAGAAGAAAGTTGTTCTTGTTCTCTCTTTTCTCTCTCTCTTTGGTCGGCCAAGCTGCTGAAATAATGAAGAGGAAAGGTGCAAAAATTGGGCTAAAAAGGAAGACCATCTCTCTTGGTCAAGAAACCCTTAGGTGGCGACACTTGTCGCCACCACCACCTTTCATTTTTTTCTCTTTCTTTCTTGCATTTCTAGCCTCCAATTTCGGTCAAGCTAGCTGGAAATTGAGAAGATATTTTGCTCAAATATCAAAAAGCTTGTATGGTAAAAAAAAGTGGTGGTCAAGTGGTGCGTTCAATCGGTAGTGCGCGGTACCCGACGGTTCGCGCCGTTTTTCTTAAAAACACACGTACTAGGGTTTTTATTTCCTATTCACTAACCTTATATCATTGCTCCTAATCACATATTATTTTTCACTTAAAAGTCACTTTTAATCACCAAATTTGATCCTTGCTCCGTACCGAAAATTCATCTGGCGAAAAATCACGAAAACCCTAATTTTGCTCCAATCTTGAAACCAAACGTGAAACCCTACTTTCTAGGTTTATTTGCACTTATTGTGGAATGATTGGGTGGTAGGGCTTTAATAAATAATGAATTTCCAAATAAAAGGAAATTTTTAAGAAAAACGTGAGGGTTGTACAATTCCATAAATTAAATTTAGGGTTTCGGTTGAAATATGAGATATTTGAGAAAATGATCAATCACAAGTAAAACTAGGGTTTCGATTAGACTTTTAGGGTTTCTTGGCTTTTATATCAAACCCAAAGAAATAACTTTAATATCTTCCTTGAAACAAAATAATGTTTTAAAATAAAATAAACTAAAGAAAACGTAATATCCTCTTTAAGACTAAACAAAAGATGATCCTAAAAGTTGGGGTATCACAAAAACACAACTTCTAGTCTTAAGTTTCTTGTCCAACTTAGTGAGGCAGGAAAAAAAAAAGAGAGGAAAACATCTTGCACTCCACAAATCTTTGAATCAAGTTTGGAGGGAAGTTCTTGGAGGGAGACACTTGTGATAATTTCCTGGTTACTCACTACTTTTTTTGGGAGAAAAGAGGTAAACTTGCTAGAAAACCTATCCTTTGTTTCTTATATTTCATATATGGTGCATTTAGAGTTTAAAGGAAGGAATTTATGGAGGGTTTCCTTTAATTTTCAAGTTGGTAGTTAAATTTCCTGCTTGTGTTGCTAATTTCCAACTTTGTATTATATTTTCAGCCATGATATGTTGATTGTAGCTAGCTTTGTGACTAAAATAAGTACTCTATGTATCCTATACCTTGTGAACTTGATTTGGGGCTGTCTTGTGGTGAGAATGAAGCCTTGAAAATGGCTGAAAATTAGGGAAACTAAGGGGAAGTGCTGCTGAAAATTTTCCGCAGGAGGCCCTAAGCAGTCTTGGGAAAACTATCATAGCTTGGTGTAGAAAAATCCAAATTTAGATCTGTTTGCTGCGTTCAAAACTAGATTCAGAGTGCTTTCTACCATGAAAATTTCAGAATTTTCATCAATTCCTATGAATATCTGGGATTTTCCAAATTTGACTAAATATCTATACCTGTTATATTTGTCTACTGGATGAAGCAGCAACTTGATGATGGAATTTGATTGACTTGTGGATAGAATCTTACATATATGTCTTTTGAGAAATTGTGGCTCTTTGAATCTATTTTCAATGGTATAAATTTTATAAATTTTGGACTTAGGAATCTTGAGATATAATTTTTCAAATAGCATCATGCAAAACTGAAAAAATCCTGTTTTCCTAAAACTGTCCTTACTTTCATTTCCAACTTCAAGTTGGAGTTGTTGAACCATTTTAAACTCGATTTTCTTTTGAATAATGTGACTTAGCATAGTGGATCTCATGGTACTTTATATATGTGATTTTAAGATGGAGAAGTGAGGTCGGAAGTGCACCCGAGACGAACACTTGAACTTGTTGCCGTGGTGAGTGTTCTAAGTGCATGTAAAGTGCTTATGTGTCATGTTTCTTACTTAAATGACGTGTTCACTTGCTTGAACTCCTTGCTCTCGTTATTCTTGAACTGTTAATATTGGAACGAGGATATATTTTATCATACTCGCTCCTTTGTGACTTAATATTGATATGAGATGAATTGTTGTACTTGTACTTGACTTGTTGGTCAATGGGAGGGTTATTCCATCGACCCTCTTGCGTGCTTGGGCCCAAACCCTATTGACTAGTTGGTCGGGTTGAGCCAGCAAGGGTTTGGTCAGCACGATCGATGAACCATGGGTCTTGTTACTTGTCTCTTGAACGCGAACTCGTACTTGAACTCTTGAACTTGAACTGGTATACTCGAGTATTACCCTTCTTAAATTTTGACGTGCGGGCCCGGTAGGGTGTTGAACGGTGGTTGGAGAATGATGTGAAGTGGTGAAATACTTGTTAATATTCTAGGAAAATGTTGACGGAGTGTCAACGAAATTTTGATCAAGCTGCCTGAATATGCTCTTAAGAGCTCCGTATCCTTTTACCTGAATAGGTGAATTCTCATTTGATGTGTACTTGCACTATGCTGTGGTGAATTATGGATTCATGGCTTAAATGTGATATTATTGTTTGCATGATCTTCTTGGAACCTCACGAGGCGAAAGGTCACCTTTTAGATTTGTTTTCCTTACAGGAGATGAGCACTTGGGTGAGTGATTGGAAAGGGGCCGAGTTTTGTCGGAAACTTTTGCCCTAGCTTAGTCGCACCAACTTTTAGCTTGTTTTGTAAGTTGGGGAAAACTCGACTGATGTAAATGAATCTAGTAGTGTATTTTAAAGTTTGTATCATCTATAAACTCGCGTTTTGGCCAAGGGTTATTTTATATTGTCATTGGAGATATGACTCTTGTTTTTAAAAGTTGTTAATGGGTGAGTGTTCGAATTCCGACGAGAGTTGGGCAGGCGGCCTGCTAACCCCTTTGGTTCACCTTAGGGGAAGATGGGGTCATCACAATTGGTGTCAGAGCTGTCTCGCGTGGTTCTGCATGGGGTGAGTTTGGGCTAAGTGGTGTTATGGTCCCGATTTCGTGAATGAGTATAAAGGATTAAGTGCTCTTTTGAGCATAAGCTGTGAATCATGAATGTTATAGGTGTCAAACCTTTATCATGGTACTTGGGGATGATAGATATGTATGTCAAGTAGGAATCTTAAATATAGATGATTTACTCTTGGGACTGGCCAACTCGAGTTGTGAATTATCTTATTTCGGATTCCTGTACCCGAGTACTAAAGTGTTAAGACCATTAGGATGATGGTCGATATTCCAATTGAAGTTGAGGTAAATGTTGATGGCACAAGTCAAGATATAGAAGATTCTACTATTTGATCTAGGAATTAAACTGATTGATGGGAGTGGATCAACAAGTGCTATGATGGACTGGTCTTGTAAATGTCTGGTTAGGGTTTCTATAGATGGAAGCTAGATTTGAAATCTAATGGTTGTCGTAAATGTTTAAGATGTTAGCACTGCAGACCTGTTTAATTGCTCCAATGAATGTGTGGCCTTGTTTTGTGTTTATTTTTTATGTAGTCTAATTACAATTACCTATATATTTCTCTTGTGATAGGTCTGGCTCTAGAATGACTACCGTTGCCTAGCTGCTTGATTCCTATCCCTCTGAGGTTGAGAGTTTGGATTAAGTATGGAAGTTTCGGAGAAAAGGGGGTTTGGATTTTAATATTGTATGCTACCTCTTGGCAAACTTAGAATGACCGCCCTAATTGACAATAGTAAAAGGCACTATTGGGGAGAAAAGGTTATCGATTCTTCTTGATCAAACCTATTGAAGATAGCATAGTGTGGAACTTGAGATCTAAGGACCTGAAATAGGAGTAAGCGGCATCGTATCTTGAGGTTTTCCCCTACTTGTGTTTGGATTTCTCACCTAGCTTCTTTAGGAATAGCCAAAATGAGTTTCTCTGGATGACTTGGTAGCAACAAATGTAAGAGGCATCTGGTTAGAGTTGTGATTTGTGATTAGCTTCTTCTTTGAATACTTTGATTTGTCTGGCAGACTCTTATTTGTGTTTAATTGTTTTGGTGATACGAAGAATTTGGAAAGTGGACATGAGAAAATAGAGATTCGTCGAAAGAGATAGAGTGCCAAAAGAAATGAGTTGCACACTATAAAGGACGATAAAAACAAGAGTATATGGAGAAAATTGAGTGACTGGACAAGAACATGAAACTGAAAAAAGAAATACGAAGGAATACCAGAGGAGGTGCAAAATAAGTTTGAGTTGATGCATTCCACTATCTAAGTTGCATCTCACGACATTCCTAGCATTCAACTTAAAAAGGGGTGAAAGAAACTCCTGCGATACTAAAGGAAAAAGTAAAGAGATTAGTAAAAGAGGAACTTACTATGAAGGATAGAGAGAAGAAGAAAAGAAAGAATGGACATATCAAGAGCTAGTAATGTTACCTGAAATAGTAGTATCTGTGGAAAAATACGTGGTGAACGTCTTACGTAGTACGTTGTATTTATTGAAGGAAGGATGATTAGAGAGGGTAGTACGTGTCTAGAAACTTAATTGTAGTCATGAGAGGAGATGTACTTTGAAGATTATTTGCCAATGCATAGTGTTTTATTTCACGATCTAACAAGACTAGTAACCAAGTTTCATAGTTACGAATTCTCCTTTTTATCGAGTTCTTAAATTTATATCACTTTGCACAATTTGATGTCTTTGTTGAACTTCCTTAGCATAAGAAGTTAGCCATTACATCGGTGAGATTTCCCTTCTAGGCAAGTTATGGTAGCACTATAAGTGAGAAAATTCTACTTGGAAATTGGAGAAAAATCCTGTAGCATCAAGTTTTGTGTGAGCAAAGGTTAGAATTTCGAGAACAAAATTCTTTTAAGGGGGAGAGAGTGTGAGGCCCCGAAATTTTACTTGTCTTTATAACTCTTATTTGAACTTACTTGCGTTAAATTCTTGGTTGCTTTAATGGTTGAATTTGAGCCAAGGGAGTGAAATTTTTTTTAAGAAAAGTTTCATTTTTTCAAGTTGTTAGAAAATCTAAAAATTTTCGTAAGAGGCTCTGCTCAGCTTTGTGAAATTGGCTATAACTTCGTATAGGAAAGTCAGAATTTAGTTCCGTTTGTTGTGTTTGAAACTACACTCATAGGGCTTCTTACAGTATAATTCAGAATTTGATTCAATTTCTATAAATACCAGAAAATTGGCAAAGTTGACTGAAAAATTCTGCCCTGCGCAAGTAAAAACTGGAATGTTATAGTAGCGTACGGCTCAGTTTGGACCAACTTATGAACTAAATTTCCTTGAGATATCTTCAAAGATTATTAGTGTTTCAAGTCTATTTTTTAACAGACTAAGTTGTATGAATTTTTGACATTTATAACTCAAGTTATGATTTTTCTAAAGGAATGGTGTAAGTTAGGGTTTTTTTGTGCATTTTGGTAATGTGACCAACTAGTGGGGTGTGCGGTATAAATTTTGAGGCAATGAGGGAGTTATGCGCAAAGGGGTTTTGTGAAAATAAAAAGTATTAGGAGATATTTGAGGAAAAGAAAGATATTTTGGTGGAAATACTTGTGATTTTGCCATTTGTTAAACATCTATAGAAGACCTTGACCAAGGTCAAACGTTTTCAAACCAACCAAGTGTTATTTCACTAGAATCTTCCTCTTGCTTCTTTGGGTCTCCTTTTGGATGAAAATTAGAGAGAAAAGAGTGAGTAAAACACAACTTCTAGTCTCAAGTTTCTTGTCCAACTTAGTGAGGAAGAAAAAAAAAAAGAGGAAAATATCTTGCACTCCACAAATCTTTGAATCAAGTTTGGAGGGAAGTTCTTGGAGGGAGAAACTTGAGATAATTTCTTGGTCATTCCCCATTTTTTTTGGGAGAAAAGAGGTAAACTTGCTAGAAAACCTATCCTTTGTTTCTTATATTTCATATATGGTGCATTTAGAGTTTAAAGGAAGGAGTTTATGGAGGGTTTCCTTTAATTTTCAAGTTGGCAGTTAAATTTCCAGCTTGTTTTGCTAATTTCCAGCTTTGTATTATATTTTCGGCCATGATATGTCGATTGTAGCTCGCTTTGTGGCTAAAATGAATACTCTATGTATCATATACCTTGTGAACTTGATTTGGGACTGTCTTGTGGTGAGAATGAAGCCTTGAAAATGGCTAGAAATTAGGAAAACTAAGGGGAAGTGCTGCTGAAAATTTTCCGCAGGAGGCCCTAAGCAGTCTTGGGAAAACTGTCATATCTTGGTGTAGAAAAATCCAAATTTAGTTCTGTTTGTACATTTAAAACTAGATTCAGAGTACTTTCTACCGTGAAAGTTTCAGAATTTTCCTCAATTCCTACGCATATCTGTGATTTTCCAAATTTGACTGAATATCTATACCTATTCTGTTTGTCTACTGAATGAAGCAGCAACTTGATGATGGAATTTGACTGACTTGTGGACAGAATCTTACATATATGTCTTTGAGACATTGTGACTCTTTGAATCTATTTTCCAACGGTATAAATTTTATAAATTTTGGACTTACGAATCTTGAGATATGATTTTTCAAATAGAATCATGCAAACTGAAAAAATCCTGTTTTCCTAAAACTGTCCTTACTTTCATTTCGAACTTCAAGTTGGAGTTGTTAAACCATTTTGAACTCGATTTTCTTTTGAATAATGTGACTTGGCATAGTGGATCTCTTGGCACTTTATATATGTGATTTTAGGATGGAAAAGTGAGGTCGGAAGTGCACCCGAGAAGAACACTTGAACTTGTTGCTGTGGTGAGTGTTCTAAGTGCATGTAAAGTGCTTATGTGTCATGTTTCTTACTTAAATGATATGTTCGCTTGCTTGAACTACTTGCTCTCATTATTCTTGAACTGTTAATATTGGAACAAGGATGTATTTTATCATACTCGCTCCTTTGTGACTTGATATTGATATGAGATGAATTGTTGTGCTTGTACTTGACTTGTTGGTCGATGGGATGGTTATTCCATCGACCCTCTTGCATGCTTGGGCCCAAACCCTATTGGATAGGTGGTCGGGTTGAGCCGGCAAGGGCTTGGTCGGCACGATCGACGAACCGTGGATCTTGTCACTTGTCGCTTGGATGCGAACTCGTACTTGAACTCTTGAACTTGAACTGGTATACTCGAGTATTACGCTTCTTAAATTTTGACGTGCGGGCCCGGTAGGGGGTTGAACGGTGGTTGGAGAATGACATGAAATGGTGAAATACTTGTTAGTATTCTGGGAAAATGTTGACGGAGTGTCAACGGAATTTTGATCAAGTTGCCTGAATATGCTCTTAAGAGCTCCGTATCCTTTTACCTGAATAGGTGAATTCTCATTTGATGTGTACTTGCACTATACTGTGGTGACTTATGGATTCATGGCTTAAATGTGGTATTATTGTTTGCATGATCTTCTTGGAATCTCACGGGGCGAAAGCTCACCCTTTATATTTGGTTTTTCCTTACAGGAGGTGAGCACCTGGGTGAGTGATTGGAAAAGGGCCGAGTTTTGTCGGAAACTTTTGTCCTAACTTAGTCGTACCAACTTTTAGCTTGTTTTG
Organism: Coffea arabica; assembly: GCF_036785885.1. Classification (NCBI taxonomy): domain Eukaryota; kingdom Viridiplantae; phylum Streptophyta; class Magnoliopsida; order Gentianales; family Rubiaceae; genus Coffea; species Coffea arabica. The sequence continues at coordinate 25,550,235 of NC_092321.1, forward strand.
TAAGTTGGGGAAAACTCGACTGATGTAAATGAATCTAGTAGTGTATTTTAAAGTTTGTATCATCTATACGCGTTTTGGCCAAGGGTTATTTTATGTTGTCACTGGAGATATGACTCTTGTTTTTAAAAGTTGTTAATAGGTGAGTGCTCGAAACCTGACTAGAATTGGCCAGGCGGCTTGCTAACCCCTTTGGTTCACCTTAGGGGAAGGTGGAGTCGTCACACATGCTCCAATAAAATATTCTAAAACAAATACAAATATCATCTATTAAAAAATTATAAAATAAAATTTGCTCCAAATTCATTTCCATCCTTCATTTTCCTACTCAAATAGCTACATAAATTCCAATATAAATCCTGTTACAAAATTTCTTTTACATCTCTCACTTTTCTTTTTCCCCACTTTATCCAAATTTACTATACTATTTTAACAACCATAACATTTCCCCTTTTCTATTTATTAAATAATGTAAAAATATTCATATGCTCCATTCTACTATTTATTATAAAATCATCTCCCAACTACTACCATCGCTTAACACTTTTCATGCTACCATAAAATACGTGCCCAAAAAAACCAAACACCAAATCATGGGCAACCTTGAGTGAAGATGTGACGCCCCCACTTCTCCCAAGGGCGAACCCAAGGGTATCCGCGGAACGCCTGCCTAGCTCTCGCCAGGACTCGAGACAAATCAATTCAAACTTAACAATATATAACAATTTATACCAGTCTAATAAGGAAAAATCGCTTCCATAAACGAATATCCAAGTCTTGTACCACGTGTTCAAAACACATCCGTTATCCAATTCTTACGTCAGGATCCAAAAGATACATCAATTCCCAAATATATACAATAGCCAAAATGTCTAGTCAATTACAATTGAAACCCTAATACAAAAGTACATCCAAAGGGTTCCAACGAGTTTCACTCCATCCATTCCTGTTAAGGAAAACAAATCTACGGGGTGAGCGAAACGCTCGTGAGGCCAAGAAAACACACATGCAAGCACGTTGTCCAAATAACAATCCCAATATTCAAGAAATTTACAATTCGAGCGAGAAAAATAAACAGAAACAATTCAAGGATATAGGAGCTCTCAGGAGCTATTTTCCTCTTGCTTCGCCACGGCTCGATCCGATACCCCCTCGTGATGACACTCCGTTATCCTGGTGGGTATTTTATCAGTAGAAACTTCACTTATTACTTCCTCCGACCAACATTCCACCCTCTCGGATCCGAAACCAAACACGCACGAAAAAGGCGATACTCGTCGAGTATGCCACACGAGATCTCAAGAGATCAAGTTTTGATTTTTGAACACGCACGGAAAGGGCGATACTCCACGAGTATGCCGAACAAGATCTCAAAAGATCAAGTTGTGTTCTGTTACTCTCTTGGTTTATCAAACTTCTCGACCAAGCCCATGCCGGCTCGAGTTGTAAGATTGGTTAAGAGAATTGGGCGTCCCCATAAGTCGAGGAGGTTCACTCCACCCGACAACAAGACACGCACGACATACACGACATGCATGGCAACACGACACGCACACGAAAACGGGTATATTTTAGTCGACGAGATTCACTCAATCGACTTTGAAAACCAAGTTAATACAAGTAAAGTTCAAGTAAAGGAGAGCGAGTGCGATAAAGTACACACTCGTCTCATCAAGTGATATTCACGTATATAAGCAGGTAAATCATGTAAACACGACAAGTCATGCACTTGACAATCACCAATTCAAAAGTAATTGAGCGAGAAAATCTTTAGTTGTCCCCTCCGGGATTCTTTTCAAGACTCGCTTGAGCACCTGAAGCAATTAACAAGTATTTTTCACTCACAATCACGTATTAATCAAGAAAGGAGTTATGCTTATTTGGACTAGTCAATACCTCAACCAAGAACCTTAGCCACTCAAAATAAAGGTTCAAAAGTGAGGTTTTATTAACACAAGAAAAACTGATTTCCTTCATGAAATCAAGTTTAAAGCGATCAATTATCATCAAGAAGGAGTAACAAGTTTTCAAATTTTCATTTTCTAAGAAATCAGGAAATTTCAGCTTTGCGCGTCAAATTTAGAAAAATCAGATCTTGCACTCAGTAGGTCCAAAATTATAAAACTTGGTACCGTTGGAAATCTCTTAGAAAGTACTAAAAGTTCTTAAAAGACATTTTTCCATGAATCTAAGTGGAAGGTATTCAAAAATGAGCTTGAAAGTACAGGTTCGGCGTACAAGGCAGAATTAAGTTGGATTTCGGCCAACTTTGGAAATTCGGCACGATTCACATGTTGCAAACCGGCCTCTGAAATTTACAGCTCAATTAGTGTTACAAGTGAGGTTTATAACAAAACAAGCGGATCAAGAATCGGAGTTTCGAGTACCGAGATACGGTAGCTCAAAGTTGAGGAAGATTCAAGACTGAAGAAGAATTTCCAGTTTTGAACCTCCAACACTAGCAATTTAATTCGGTATCGAAACGAACTTGAATTGGTGCCAAAATTGGCATTATTTTACTCCTATATGCAAGGTATTCCTCTATCAAATTTCAGGGAAAAATACTGACGTGCGCGGAGTATACATATACAATTAAACTCATCCTAATCAAGTTTTACATTTATAAACTCCTAAATACCCCACACGCGATTTATCGCAAGTATACGAATCGTGAGCGAGTATAGGGTATTAAGGGTCGATCCCACAAGGAAGATTGCAATTACCGGTACTACTAAAGCTTCTCTATTATTTAGACTATCAATGAATTATAACAAATTAAACCTACTGAAATTATACAAAATAAAAAATAAAAGCTCCTTGGGTTGTGGTATCCCTAACTACTCATGCAAGTGCTATATTTGGATCATTGAATACTACATCTAGGCTAATTATGGTGTAATTTCCTTATGCATTTGAATCCTACTTTCGTAGTGAATCAATTATACTCATAACTAATCCATACCTATTTTCATGGTTATGAAATTAGCTACAAGTTCATTTCTTCAATGAAATTACATGAAATGAATCACTAAAAACCACATAAGTGCACCTCTACTTTCGTGAGTGTACTCCCTATGTTTAGCACTTCTTGAACTAGTGTTAAATCTCAATTTTCATTGCAGAAACAACACCTTAGATAATCACAATTAATGGTACCAGATTAATCATGATTTCAAGAGCTAAAGTGCTAAATAACTTGCTCAAATCATAGCAGTCAAATAACCAAATAATAAACACTAACAATTATAGAAAGTTCAACCAAACCCAAGGTATAAACTTTAGAAACACATATTGAACACAAAATCCAGAACTTGTATATTAACTAAATTTGGAATCAAATACAAAAGATAAAGAGTTTGGAAGGAATACAACCCTTGTCACATGAGCTTTCTTCCTTGCCTTCTTCATCCTCCATCTTCATCCTAATCTAGATAATAAACAAGAATGGAAAGCTACACTACTCTATACTAAGCTAAACTAACACTAGAGAGATGAAAGAGCTACATTTCTGCAGCTTCCAGCTTCTCCCGTATGTCTCTCTCTATTTTTCTCCTATGAACTCCCCATCTCTCTCCAATCCCCTATTTTTGCAATGCATTTGGCTATTTAATGATGAAAGGTGGTCAAGAAATGAGGATTACATCTCCCTTTTACAGCTGGGAATGTTTCTCACATGTCTAGCATCCAATGTGAGTTGGTGGAGGTGAAATTGATTTTTTACGCGTACAGAGCAGCCTTTTCTGACCAGTGATCCGAGCTGCTACAGTACCTCGGATCCGTATGGATCCGAGCTCGGATCCACTAACCCAGAAACAACCGAGGGTTCGGATGAATAGTGGATCCGAGTGTGGATCACTTGCTCTGTTTTTGGCCCAATTTCAACCAATCTTTTCTTGATGTTAGAGGCTGAACCAGCTCATGTCGAAAACACGAAAGTTGTAGCCTTTTGAGTTATCTTTCTAATGCATCAAGAATCACCTCATTTGGATCTGTGTAGGCTGAGATATGACTGAAATACCCTTGCCTGCTCATTGCCCTGTTCCAGCTTCGACCAGTAGAAATTTGCTATTGTAATTCGGCATTTTGACCTGGAAAACCTTCAAACTGGATTTAGATGTATTCACCAAAGTTGTAGATCTATCTCTTATCTTCAAATTGGTTCAAGAATCATCTTAATCCGATCATTGTAGCTCAAGTTATAGCCGAAATACGAAAATGTGTCAAAACTGTCAAAATACACAAAATCCAAGTAAAAAGTGATAAAAACCTCATTTAATCACTTAAAAGCATTTTTCACCAATTATAGCCAAAATGATTCATATTCTACCAATAATATAACTAAAGTGACTAAAAATAATATAAAATATCATACAATTATTACGTAAATTAGTCACTTATCAAATACCGTCGGGAAGGTAGTTAATTAGTCAACCAAAGTTCAGGAAAAATTCTAAGGCAATCTGCCTTGTGACTTTCATTTCACAATTTCAAATCGTTTAACCAAGAAAACTATCCGAACATGGTTCATTTGTGAAACAAAGGTCTAAGACACATCCATGATACCTTTGGTAAGTGATGAGCATCAAGAACTTCAATTAATAAAATCATTCCCAAGTTTTGCCCCAAATCAGTCCAAATACTACGTTTTTCCAAAACAGGGCAGTCCTCTTGTTTTAGTCACAACTCAATCAATTTAACTCGGAATGAGGCATGGTTTATGGCGTTAGAAAATAAATTCACGGGACTAAAAGTTCACAGAAGGAAATGTTCTGAAATTCGCCAAGCAACCAGCTCAAAATTGAGCCTCAAGTTTCTGCCTCAACAAGCCATTCCAGCAAATCCGAGAGACAGGACAGCTAACTTAAAACGTTTGGTTCGGATCACTCACAAATAATCAGAACGTGCATTTTATCTCAAATTAAAGCTAGGAATGTCTAGTTTCAAACGCCACCAACGGCACTTGATTTCGACCCCCGAGGACAGAGTTATGGCCAAAATACGACCACTGGACAGTTTTACCCGAAAATAATTTTCCAGCATGCCTAGTTCATGAATAAATTCATTTGCCCATCCAATCGTTAATGTTTTCCAACGAAAATTTCTACACACATAATATAACATATACACATCAGGATCATGCCAATAAATCACCAAAAATGGGCCTTATCATGGCCGAACAAAACAGGGGCAGATTCGGCAATTTCTGGTCATGACCTCTACTTGAGTTCCCAACAATAACACTCCATAAATTCATCATTATAACCATTAAACTACCATTAAATCCAACATTGATCCTCAAATCAGCAACAACAACCCAAGTGTGGGAATACAAAGAGCCCACTATCACATTTTACATCCATATCAAGCTAACCAAATGCATGCATGAACTTAACAAGGTAAGATAGCTTCCAAACTTCAAGTTTCCAAGAGTGGATCATCACTTACTTTGGGTTGATGTTCAGCAGAATTTTCGGCCCTCTATTACCCCAGAAAAATCGTGATTTCCAGCCCTTGTTTGCAGCTAAAAATGCTCCTCAAGTGTCAAGCTAGGTGTGGTGCAAGTTTGGTTGAATTTGGAGATGATTTGGGGTGGTTTTGAGTGAGATTAGTGAGCAGAAATTTTGAAGCAATGGAGTTAGAGAGAGGAGGGTGTTTGGTCGGCTATGAGGAGAGAGAAGATGGAGAGAAATCTGATTTCCTTTAGCTTCCAAGAGAAGGTGAAATAAGTGGTGTAAATTCACCCAAAAGTCAACTCTCATTAGGGGCCGTTTGGTGCGATTACGGCTCGATTTTCTCGCGCGTTTGGTTCACTAGTGCACTGAATCTCCAATGCATTTATATTCATGTAAGTGTTATTCACTCTTAATTGTCCCGATATAAGGGTCTAAAGTCCCTCAAATAACGTCGCGCGTGTGAAAACGCGTACCGTCAATTTTAACGCTATAACGCGAAACTTCCAATAAATTCTTATAACGATTGCGCTACTAACTATCACTTGAGTATTTACTCATAAGATTACCTATTTTAGGACCATAGTACAAGTCTCCAATATTCCAAGCTTATTGTGTTACTACGCGGATAAAATCTCCAAGTACTATTCACTATTTTTTTTTTCTAGACGTACTCCAGGAAATTAATTTTTGAAACGAATCATTTTAAAAATATAACGAAGTTATATTACCATGTATTTAGGTCTAATAAGACTAGAAAATATTCCTCGAAGCGAAAATCCAATTAAATAATTTATTAAGCCATAAATTAGGCATAAAATAATAGTTTTTACGAGTCCTCACATCCTCTCCCCCTTAAGAGAATTTCGTCCTCGAAATTCACACTTAGGATAACAGTCATACCCCTTAATAGTCACACTTATCAAGTCAAACAATAACTTACCTTCTGCAACCCATTTCACAATTTCTACTCACCCAATTAGTAGTCAAACTTTGATTCTATCTCATGAATCTAGGATTTTGTAAAAGTGTGCGTCGTACTATAGTCACTTAGAACCTTAACTAAACAATAGAAAGAAAAATCATACCTTCAATGACCTTAATGGGATTGGAAACCTGTTGATAGCCTAATGCATAAACCCTAGCTGGTGCTTTAGATCGACTTCCTCCAGCACTAGACTGCTTTGCAGTTGACTTTTCAAGCCTTTGAGTACTACCTCCTTCATTCGGTATACTTGGACAGTTCGCGATCTGATGCTCAGTGCTGCCACAATACAAACACTTTCCCGTTTTCTTCCAGCACTCATTCTCTGTATGGTTAGGCTTGTGACAATAACCACAAATAACTTGAGGAGCCACAGGCTGACCACTTGGAGGAGTCTCCCTCGGTTGATCCCTTCCATTGTGGCCTCCTCTTGATTGAATCTTTTTTTGTGTACCAGATGTCTCTATTCCTCCCGTTCCTTTTTCCTTTTTAGAAGGTGGGGCACCCTTATCTGCTTGTCCAAGAGGATGACTAGAAGTGCCCCTTTTCTTGGCATGAAAATCCTTAACTTGCAGCCTTGCACTTTCGACTCTCTGCGCCTTCTCTAGGGCTTCAGTGAAAGTAGAGATTTGGGCCGCTGCTAACCCCTCTTGAATCTCCACGTTAAGTCCTTGTACAAATCGCCTTATCCTTCTCCTCTCAGTGGCTACCAATTCTGGGGCGTATCTAGAAAGTCTAGTAAATTTTCCTTCATACTCAGCCACACTAGACGCCCCCTGCTTCACTTTTATGAATTCGTCCTCCCGTTTCTCTTGAACTAAGGGCGGGAGAAACTTCTCATTAAATTCTCCTAAAAGATTTTCCCAAGTCCAAGGGGTTTGTGCTCTTTCCCATTTTCCCCTTATCATATCCCACCAAGCACGTGCTGCACCCTCAAACTGAAAGACAGCAAAAGTTACTCGTCTCTCCTCCGCATAATCTAGGGCTGCGAAAATATTAGTCATTCTTTCTAGCCAATTCTCCGCTACCTCAGGATCAGGCTCACCAATGAATTTAGGCGGGTTGAACTTTAAGAATCTCTCTAAGGCTCTATCTTCCCCTCTATCCTGGCCCCCAGGTTGGTTAACTGGCACTGGTTCCTGTCTCTCAGCTAATCGTTCTAGAATGTCAGTCATCCTATTAATGGCAGTAGCCATTTGGTTAACCTCCATATTTTCTTGTTCTTGGGTCGGTCTAGTGGCCGATCCTTGTTCATCCCCTTGAGGTTGGGTTTGTCCAGTCCCTCGCCCACGGCCTCGACCACGGCCTCGACCCCTTCTTAGCCCTTCCATAACCTAAGTATGCCTAGTGCAAGAAATAAATCAATTACGCGAGAAAATACTTGAAACAAGGGCCAATTGCGAAAACATTGAAAATAATAATAATTTACATTCATTAACATGTCACAATCCATACAATTAGCAAGTCAGGGAAGATCGCAAAAATATAGTACACAGGTGCCACAAAAGTACTTTTACTCACAGAAGACTAAAGTCAAACAAGTGCCCCAAAAGTAGGCCATACAGTCATGCAAAATATAATGGCCTCAACACTTAGCATCACCCCTGACAATTCTAACTATATCAGTCAAAAGGGTCTAGTTTTTTTTTCTCGTTCATTTCCCATAATAGAGATCTCAAGTCCAATACAAGAATCCTCCGGGCTCTGACCTTTGCCATCAGAATTTATCTCAAAACCACTTATGATTTTTATTCACACTATAATATACGAGACTATACCCCTTTCGAAGTCACAAGTATTCTCTCAGAAAAAGTATTTAGTACTCAAGTACAAGAATCCAGAACTAAGAGAATTTACAACTCAGGCCGTACGCTCCCAAGTGCAAATTAACAAAGTTTAAGATCCCTACCTGACGTACATATCTATCTACCTCAAATAGCATGATAAAGGTTTTACACTTACCACTTTCATAGTTCACAACTTACGCACAAGAAGAGTACTTAGTCTTTTATACATATTCACATAATTGGGACCATATCACGTCTTGGCCCAAACTCACTCCGTGCAGAGGCCACGCGAAGTTACTCTGATTTTTTTTTTTTCCTACAAGTAGTCACTTAAATTTCAAACCAGTCTCACAGTCCGGTATCCTAAACTTTTAAGCCTAGGATACACTACAAAGATCTAAAGCCTAAGCTCTGATACCAACTGTGACGCCCCCACTTCTCCCAAGGGCGAACCCAAGGGTATCCGCGGAACGCCTGCCTAGCTCTCGCCAGGACTCGAGACAAATCAATTCAAACTTAACAATATATAACAATTTATACCAGTCTAATAAGGAAAAATCGCTTCCATAAACGAATATCCAAGTCTTGTACCACGTGTTCAAAATACATCCGTTATCCAATTCTTACGTCAGGATCCAAAAGATACATCAATTCCCAAATATATACAATAGCCAAAATGTCTAGTCAATTACAATTGAAACCCTAATACAAAAGTACATCCAAAGGGTTCCAACGAGTTTCACTCCATCCATTCCTGTTAAGGAAAACAAATCTACGGGGTGAGCGAAACGCTGGTGAGGCCAAGAAAACACACATGCAAGCACGTTGTCCAAATAACAATCCCAATATTCAAGAAATTTACAATTCGAGCGAGAAAAATAAACAGAAACAATTCAAGGATATAGGAGCTCTCAGGAGCTATTTTCCTCTTGCTTCGCCACGGCTCGATCCGATACCCCCTCGTGATGACACTCCGTTATCCTGGTGGGTATTTTATCCGTAGAAACTTCACTTATTACTTCCTCCGACCAACATTCCACCCTCTCGGATCCGAAACCAAACACGCACGAAAAAGGCGATACTCGTCGAGTATGCCACACGAGATCTCAAGAGATCAAGTTTTGATTTTTGAACACGCACGGAAAGGGCGATACTCCACGAGTATGCCGAACAAGATCTCAAAAGATCAAGTTGTGTTTTGTTACTCTCTTGGTTTATCAAACTTCACGACCAAGCCCATGCCGGCTCGAGTTGTAAGATTGGTTAAGAGAATTGGGCGTCCCCATAAGTCGAGGAGGTTCACTCCACCCGACAACAAGACACGCACGACATACACGACATGCATGGCAACACGACACGCACACGAAAACGGGTATATTTTAGTCGACGAGATTCACTCAATCGACTTTGAAAACCAAGTTAATACAAGTAAAGTTCAAGTAAAGGAGAGCGAGTGCGATAAAGTACACACTCGTCTCATCAAGTGATATTCACGTATATAAGCAGGTAAATCAAGTAAACACGACAAGTCATGCACTTGACACTCACCAATTCAAAAGTAATTGAGCGAGAAAATCTTTAGTTGTCCCCTCCGGGATTTTTTTCAAGACTCGCTTGAGCACCTGAAGCAATTAACAAGTATTTTTCACTCACAATCACGTATTAATCAAGAAAGGAGTTACGCTTATTTGGACTAGTCAATACCTCAACCAAGAACCTTAGCCACTCAAAATAAAGGTTCAAAAGTGAGGTTTTATTAACACAAGAAAAACTGATTTCCTTCATGAAATCAAGTTTAAAGTGATCAATTATCATCAAGAAGGAGTAACAAGTTTTCAAATTTTCATTTTCTAAGAAATCAGCAAATTTCAGCTTTGCGCGTCAAATTTAGAAAAATCAGATCTTGCACTCAGTAGGTCCAAAATTATAAAACTTGGTACCGTTGGAAACCTCTTAGAAAGTACTAAAAGTTCTTAAAAGACACTTTTCCATGAATCTAAGTGGAAGGTATTCAAAAATGAGCTTGAAGGTACAGGTTCGGCGTACAAGGCAGAATTAAGTTGGATTTCGGCCAACTTTGGAAATTCGGCACGATTCACATGTTGTAAACCGGCCTCTGAAATTTACAGCTCAATTAGTGTTACAAGTGAGGTTTATAACAAAACAAGCGGATCAAGAATCGGAGTTTCGAGTACCGAGATACGGTAGCTCAAAGTTGAGGAAGATTCAAGACTGAAGAAGAATTTCCAGTTTTGAACCTCCAACACTAGCAATTTAATTCGGTATCGAAACGAACTTGAATTGGTGCCAAAATTGGCATTATTTTACTCCTATATGCAAGGTATTCCTCTATCAAATTTCAGGGAAAAATACCGTCGGGAAGGTAGTTAATTAGTCAACCAAAGTTCAGGAAAAATTCTAAGGCAATCTGCCTTGTGACTTTCATTTCACAATTTCAAATCGTTTAACCAAGAAAACTATCCGAACATGGTTCATTTGTGAAACAAAGGTCTAAGACACATCCATGATACCTTTGGTAAGTGATGAGCATCAAGAACTTCAATTAATAAAATCATTCCCAAGTTTTGCCCCAAATCAGTCCAAATACTACGTTTTTCCAAAACAGGGCAGTCCTCTTGTTTTAGTCACAACTCAATCAATTTAACTCGGAATGAGGCATGGTTTATGGCGTTAGAAAATACATTCATGGGACTAAAAGTTCACAGAAGGAAATGTTCTGAAATTAGGCAAGCAACCAGCTCAAAATTGAGCCTCAAGTTGCTGCCTCAACAAGCCATTCCAGCAAATCCGAGAGACAGGACAGCTAACTTAAAACGTTTGGTTCGGATCACTCACAAAGAATCAGAACGTGAATTTTATCTCAAATTAAAGCTAGGAATGTCTAGTTTCAAACGCCACCAACGGCACTTGATTTCGACCCCCGAGGACAGAGTTATGGCCAAAATACGACCACTGGACAGTTTTACCCGAAAATAATTTTCCAGCATGCCTAGTTCATGAATAAATTCATTTGCCCATCCAATCGTTAATGTTTTCCAACGAAAATTTCTACACACATAATATAACATATACACATCAGGATCATGCCAATAAATCACCAAAAATGGGCCTTATCATGGCCGAACAAAACAGGGGCAGATTCGGCAATTTCTGGTCATGACCTCTACTTGAGTTCCCAACAATAACACTCCATAAATTCATCATTATAACCATTAAACTACCATTAAATCCAACATTGATCCTCAAATCAGCAACAACAACCCAAGTGTGGGAATACAAAGAGCCCACTATCACATTTTACATCCATATCAAGCTAACCAAATGCATGCATGAACTTAACAAGGTAAGATAGCTTCCAAACTTCAAGTTTCCAAGAGTGGATCATCACTTACTTTGGGTTGATGTTCAGCAGAATTTTCGGCCCTCTATTACCCCAGAAAAACCGTGATTTCCAGCCCTTGTTTGCAGCTAAAAATGCTCCTCAAGTGTCAAGCTAGGTGTGGTGCAAGTTTGGTTGAATTTGGAGATGATTTGGGGTGGTTTTGAGTGAGATTAGTGAGCAGAAATTTTGAAGCAATGGAGTTAGAGAGAGGAGGGTGTTTGGTCGGCTATGAGGAGAGAGAAGATGGAGAGAAATCTGATTTCCTTTAGCTTCCAAGAGAAGGTGAAATAAGTGGTGTAAATTCACCCAAAAGTCAACTCTCATTAGGGGCCGTTTGGTGCGATTACGGCTCGATTTTCTCGCGCGTTTGGTTCACTAGTGCACTGAATCTCCAATGCATTTATATTCATGTAAGTGTTATTCACTCCTAATTGTCCCGATATAAGGGTCTAAAGTCCCTCAAATAACGTCGCGCGTGTGAAAACGCGTACCGTCAATTTTAACGCTATAACGCGAAACTTCCAATAAATTCTTATAACGATTGCGCTACTAACTATCACTTGAGTATTTACTCATAAGATTACCTATTTTAGGACCATAGTACAAGTCTCCAATATTCCAAGCTTATTGTGTTACTACGCGGATAAAATCTCCAAGTACTATTCACTATTTTTTTTTCTAGACGTACTCCAGGAAATTAATTTTTGAAACGAATCATTTTAAAAATATAACGAAGTTATATTACCATGTATTTAGGTCTAATAAGACTAGAAAATATTCCTCGAAGCGAAAATCCAATTAAATAATTTATTAAGCCATAAATTAGGCATAAAATAATAGTTTTTACGAGTCCTCACAGAAGAGCAGGGCAAAACTGCCTAGTTTAAATAAAAGTGACAACCCATTTCCTATTGTGTGCAGTATACACAAATCTAGTTGCTGCATACTGGTGATGCGCTAGTTCTGCTCATTCATCGTTTCCAAAAATCTTTATTGGACCCATACATAAGGGTAGTAGCTTTTAGGATAACATTGAAAGAAGGAGAAAAATTCACTTGCTATTTTTGGTAACATGACACAATTTTGAAGTAGACCAAAAAGAAAAGATGACACTTATAATTAGATAGAAGGAGAATTTGTTTCTATATGTATTTAGATTGAGGGCCAAACCAATTACTCTTATAGCATTGCTTTATTAATTGATTAATTAATATTAATAAATGAAAAATTATTATGTAGAAAAGATCGAGATTTATCTACTCAAGAAAATCTATATTTAAGTCCAAAATCTAGATTAAAACAGTAGCAAAATTGACCATTGTTTTTTCTTCAATCGAAAATCAAATAAATTCCTCTTTATATGCAGTAAAAATCGACCATAATCCAGCGGTCGCAGAGATATATACAAATTTGTATTTTGAGAAAGTGGATAATGATATGCTAAGAAGGCAACTATATTATCATTGCAACTAATTTGGAAAGGCAATATTTATATTTAATGCATACGAATAAAATTCATATTTTCTTTTAATGTTGTACAATTAAAAGTTTAAATTTTGTAAATAATAAATAAAACTACTACATTTTTTTTAAAGATATATTTTGAAGAAAAATTAGAAAAGGTTTTATAAAGAATACAAGAAATTTTAATTTTATATGAAAATGATTGAAAATGTATTTTCTAAAAAGTTTCTACCTCCTTATCTCTTATTTTTCTCTAAAGAGTGTAAAGTAGACTTAAAATTTTCCATAAAATAGAAGGCGTTAGAAAAATTAATCTGAAAGGATTGAAACGATAATGATAACAGTGAATCAGAGCAGAATAACTAGTCTAGCTACAGTTATCTATAGGTAGAACTTAACTATATAAATCAGATTTGGAAAAATAATTTCTCTCATTCATTTTGGCCAACCTCAAATCTGAAAATTCATCAATGTAAGCTTGAACAGCTTAAGTGTGGCACAAAAAATCAAATAAAAGTCAAATGACATGAACAAGAATATTCTAAGTCACCCAAATCCAACAGAAAGACAAAACTTTTATACTGATACAAAATAAAGATGGTCTTAAAACAAATGAAGCCTTGTTCCTTATGCTTAGTTTGCATGTGATGACCCCACCTCCCCCTAAAGCGAACCAAAGGATTCAACGGACCACCTGTCCAACTCTCGCCAGGACTCACTCACTAACATTCTTGAAATAGTCTTTCATGTCTCTAGATTAATATAAAAGTTCCATTCATCCAAGAATTCCAACTTAATTTACAATCCAAAAGTGAAACATAGGATTTCATTACTAAATCTCCAAAATACATTTCACCTACAAAAGTACAAGTACATGAAAATTATACACACTATTTCATGCTTACTTGCTCCGGTCTCCACTCTTGTAAGGAAAACAAAACTAAAGGAATGAGTTAAAAACCTGATGTGCGCGGGGTATACATATACAATTAGCTCATCCTAATCAAGTATTACATTTATAAACTCCTAAATACCCCACACGCGATATATCGCAAGTATACGAATCGTGAGCGAGTATAGGGTATTAAGGGTCGATCTCACAAGGAAGATTGCAATTACCGGCACTACTAAAGATTCTCTATTATTAAGACTATCAATGACTTATAACAAGTAAAACCTACGGAACTTATGCAAGAAAATAACAAATGAAAGCTCCTTAGGTTGTGGTATCCCTAACTACTCATGCAAGTGCTTTATTTGGATCATTGAATACTACTATTTAGGCTAGTTATGGTGTAATTTCCTCATGCATATGAAACCTACTTTCGTAGTGAATCAATTATACTCATAACTAATCCATACCTATTCTCATGGTTATGAAATTAGCTACAAGTTCATTTCTTCAGTGAAATTACATGAAATCAATCACTAAAACCACATAGGTGCACTTCTACTCTCGTGAGTGTACTCCCTATGTTTGGCACTTCTTGAACTAGTGTTAAATCTCAATTTTCATTGCAGAAACAACACCTTAGATAATCACAATTAATGGTACCAGATTAATCATGATTTTAAAGAGCTAAAGTGCTAAATAACTTGCTCAAATCATAGCAATCAAATAGCCAAATAATAAACACTAACAATGATAGAAAGTTCAACCAAACCCAAGGCATAAACTTTAAAGACACATAATAAACACAAAATTCAGAACTTGTATATTAACTATACTTAAGAATCTGATACAAAAGATAAAGAGTTGGAGAAGAGATAACCCATGTTACTTGAGCTTCAACTCCTCTTTCTTCATCTCCATCTTCATCCTAATCTAGCTAACATACAAGAATGGATGAACTATACTACTCTACACTAATGCTAACCTAACACTCAGAAAATGAAAGAGCAACATTTCTGTACTCTCCAAGTTCTCCCGTATGTGTCACGCCCCGAGCCCGCACGCGCCCGTCACTTGACATCCGCCGTATTCCCAAGTCCCACTCAAGAATACAAGGCCACATTAACTAGACTACTTTTAAAAGTACTAAAACAATATAATTAAATAAAGTGCGGTACACAGCTCATATAAAAGGTAGTCTACAAATACCCAAGACGTTCGTACATTTATTCTCTAATTGTAACAATGAAAACAAAAGTAAATGAAGCTAACAACTGGAAGTAGCTAGCCTGTCAACTTCCATTCATCTAAAACTAATAAAAGTCATCCTCAGGGTCTTCTACGTAAACCAATTCATACTCTTCAGAATCTGCAAAAATGGTAAAAAGTGGATTGAGCGACAAATCGCCCAGTAGGTAATACGTACCCCTCTATTGGACCATGTACTCGTAACTTTATAAATACATATATATAAGTACAAATCAAATCATTTGCGCATCAATCACCTCCATAATTTGAAAGTAGCGTCATTCATAAAACAATCAGTAATAACGAATGGCAAGCAATTTAAAAGCACCTTGTTGATAAATGTACATGAAAATCATAAAGCCATAAATCATTGCGTCTCAATTCGCAAGTCTCTTCACATCCAATACAATTGAAGTCTCTTCACATCCATTACTAAAATAATTCATATCAGTTCATAAGTCTCATTTCAGATCAGTTCATAAATCATTCCATATCAGTTCATAAATCTTCTTTCAGATCAGCTCATAACAAGTACATGCAATGACCGGCTACTGAGTACTCAGCCTAGAAATTAAACCCCTTCTAGGTGGGCGACCAATAGACTTCGCGACTATCGATTGGTCTCATTCATACGTGGGTCAAGCGGCCGGACTTTATACCAATCTACCATGACCTTGTCAATCGGCCGGATTTTATACCAGGCTACCATGACTTTGTCAATCGGTCAATCGGCCGGACTCTATACCAGGCTACCATGACCTTTTCAATTGGCCGGACTCTATACCAGGTTACCATGACCTTGCCAGTCGGCCGGACTTTATACCAGGCTACCATGGCGATTAGACAGGACTATAGCCCCTATCGTCTATTCCATGACTGTTTTGAGCTTTACTTGTCAAAAATTCATTCCACGTGTCACATACACAAATCTTTGATTTCATAAAAAATTCAGCTCGTTTGGTATATAATAACGTATCAAACATTTCAAATAAGTCACATGGTCCATTTTTGTATAAAAAGGAATATAACTTTCATAAATATCCAAGTAAAGCATTTAACCAAATACATTTCGATTCAACACAACAATATAGGATTGAAAACAAAATTTCATTTTGCACCTTTGAAATCTCAGAAGGGTAAGTACCACCTACCTCTGTTTGGTTGCTCGAGTGGAACTACCTTAGGTCTCTTAAACTGGTACCGTACCTATCAAATGCATAAGCTTCCTAATTAGCTGTTATTTCCTATAAATACATAGTATGCACCTCTGAGTAAGTTGGAGATTCATATCTAGACCATTGTATGAACCCTAATAGCGTTTTCCCTAAATTGGACGATTTCTATTCTTGGAAAGTTTCCTAATTTAGAAAGTGTTTTATTTTTAGAAAGTTTCTTAATGGGGAAGGTTCTCCTTTTTGTAAAGTTTCCTAATTTAAAAGAAGATAATTATTCATTATTATTATTATCGTCCTTGTCGTCGCTACTATATTTTATTACCACTTATATATATGTGTTAATTAGTTACTATTACCTTTCCTTTTTATTTTCACTTTTATTCGTGTGTAAGTGCTATTATTATTTATGTACACATGTACATATATATATTGGCTTATCACCATTATTATTGTATTAGTTTATTCCACTCGTATTTATATTCTTACCTTCGTTTATATCCTTACTTTATTTCCTCCATGCCCATATTGTTAATATCCTTACTATTATTGTCTAATAATTATTATTTACTATTATTATTATTATTATTATTATTATTATTATTCTTGTTGTATTATTATTATCATTATTATTATCATTATTATGATTTTAAACATTTCGTTTAACAATTTAGCACTTATCTTACCTTGTCTAATCTGACTTAATACGGCTAGAATAAGATGTTTTTAGATTCCCATTTAAATATCCTATACGTAATTAACTAAGTATAATTTTACATGACTAACCCTTCAATTCTAACCATTACTTTAAATTGGGTCCTGAATTTTAATACTGATGATAAACTATAAAAAAATGTACTAATTATAGCTAAAATTTGTTTCTTAGACATTTATTAATTTTACATTATATTTTGGTCCATATCCAAATTGCTCCCCTTTTTTAAAAATTTTTTTTTCTCTTCCTTGGGTGGGACCCATAGGCCAACCATCTTTGGCCATGGTTGCCAGAAAGACTTTCTGGTGAACCATTGTTCTCTATTGGTTTCGGCCAACTATTGCCTTGCCTATTGTCTCTTTAATTTTTTTTTCCTTTTGGGTCTTGGGCCAACCTTGCAATTCTTTTCTCTGCCGCCAGTGACGGCTGCCCCCACTTTTCCCTCTTGTTTTCTTTTTTTTTCTCTGTTGCACTGCGGCAACAACAGGGTGCCGCTGCTCTTCCCTCCTTCACCCTTTTTTTTTTCCTTTACCATAATTGGGTAACCTATTCATCCCAAGATTATAATCTATTATCCTATTCCTACTAATCCAAACATGAATCCTCCTAAATCTCTAATAGAAACGTATATATCAATTTGGTAACAATAATATATATCCATAAAATCTCTAGGACCGTTAATGCAACTAATAGAACTAAAAAGAGAAGTTTTGCGTGAATTTGGGACTTACAGGTTCCGGTGCCTAGTCGTTTGATTGATTGACGGCGACGCCTGCTTCTTTTTCTCTACTCTCTGACGGCTCTTGCTCTAGGGGAGGCAGACAAAAGAAAGGTAGGGATGTGTTATTTTTTTTCTAGGGTTTCAATAAAATCCTAAACCCTAGCACTACCCACTAGTAGGTGGTGTAGATAAGAGTTTTAGTTTACTAGGAACCCTTATCCCATCCTATGCTTATTTTATCTTATTCATTTTTTTTCCTTTTTACCTATAGTAATTTTACCTTTTTAATTAATTGGCAAAATAAAATAATAAAAACAGGGGCCAAAAAACGTGGGTTTCACATTCTACCCCCCTTACAAAAAGTTTCGTCCTCGAAACTTACGTACCTTGTTCAAAAAGATATGGGTATCTATTCCGCATGTCCTCCTCTAACTCCCACGTTGCCTCTCGCGGTATATGATTCGTCCATTGCACCTTCACGTAGGGTATGGTCCTTCTCCTTAGAATTTGGTCCTTCCGATCCATGATTCTTAAAGAAACTTCCTCCACTGATAAATTCTCCCTCACCTCGATGGGTTGATCCTTTAAAATATGGCTCGGGCCTGATACGTACTTCCTCAGTTGGGAGACATGAAAAACATTATGTATCCCTGATAAAGCAGGTGGGAGAGCCAGTCGATACGCAAGAGGTC
This sequence comes from Coffea arabica, assembly GCF_036785885.1. NCBI lineage: Eukaryota > Viridiplantae > Streptophyta > Magnoliopsida > Gentianales > Rubiaceae > Coffea > Coffea arabica. The sequence continues at coordinate 25,568,761 of NC_092321.1, forward strand.
CAACTCTATCCAGTATTTCGTAAGGCCCTACATACCTCGGATTTAACTTGCCACTTCTTCCAAATCTCATCACTCCCTTGGTAGGGGATACTTTCAAATATACATTTTCTTCCTGTTGAAACGCTAAAGGTCTCATTTTGAATCCGCCCAACTCTTGTTTCGGTCCTAAACTATTTTTAATCTTCCCTGAATAATCTTAATTTTCTCCAAAGTTTTTTCCACCAAATCGGGGCCAGTGATCAGCTTCTCATCTACTTCATTCCGATACAAGAGAGATATACACTTTCGCCCATACAGCGCTTCAAATGGTGCCATACCTATCCCGCTATGATAGTTATTATTGTACAAAAACTCCATTAGTTTCACCAACCTATCCCAACTATCCGAGAAGTCTAGAACACAAGTCCTTAGCATGTCCTCCAATGTCTGTACGATCCTTTCTGACTATCCATTCATTTTGGGATGGAAGATGGTATTTAGTCTTAGGTATCAATCCCTATAATCTCTTGGTAGGTCGACTAAAATCTAGACGTGAATTTAAGATCCTAATTTGACACTACTTCCACAATTCATTTTTAGACTAGATATCACATTCTCTCTCCCTTTTAAAGGTTTCGTCCTCGAAACCTAAAAGACATAAACATCAAGATAAGTTGACAAAATTCCCAATGTTCTTGCAATACTCTAAATTGGATTTCCTTATTTAATTCCATCGAGCTTCTGTTGCGCACTCTTATTTTCCTCAATACCACCCATCTTTATTTTTATATAGCTCAGGTGAACAGAATATCTCTCACAAATCCAGTATCTCAGCTTATAATGCTCCATAGAAATTAACCTATAGAAAGGATGCCATAAACCCTAATAGTACCGTTTCTTTTTTTGTCACACATTCTATAACAACATACTTATCTACTATCACAAAAAGTAATCATTATCTCAATATATGGATTCATGCCCACTTGTTTGTAATTGGTAACGAAATCTCTTATTTCTCTCAAATCTCAAATCTAAAATAGCATCGTACCTATTTCCAGATCCTATAACCTGAGTTATTATACCACTAAATGCCATGGGAATCTTACTTTTTTTTTCTAACCTAGCTCAATTCAATTTTCAAAAACATTAATACCTCAAATATCATTTCACAAACTTTTTGATCATACAAAAATATAGAAAATTTTATTAAAAAAAAATTATCACCAAATTCTCATATTGAAATATAATATCTTTATCATAACTTTGGTAAAATATTTATTTATGTGTAGAATTTCGAACTCATACAGGTTTAGAAAATGAAAGTGTTTTGAAATACATAAGTCAACTAACTATACTTCTTATAGCGTAAGAATTTAGAGTACAAAGAGAATTTATCAAGAATTATTGTTAAATTTTTCTATATGATAAGAAATTTTTTGTTTGTTTGTAGAATACTTTTATCTAATGCTCTTTTTGAGATTGGACAAGTATAAAAAAAACATTTTGAACAAGATTACAAGATATAATTATTTAATGTATTTATTTTTTTTCTTATAGATATATACATATATATTTAGAAACTATACTTACCCAGCAACTGTAAGGTAAGGTACATATTTAAAAATTCTGATTAAAAACTATTTGTGCAATTAAAATTTTGGTTTCACTGTTTATTCACTTTTAGGTAAAAAGTATGTAAAATTATATATTGTAAGAAATTTATAAAATATGTATTGCCTAATCATGATGTCATAATACTCGAACTAATAATATCAGCTAGTTTAATAAATGTCTTGAGCATTAGTTCTATTTATCGTAAACCTCAAAATAAGTCAACAAAATTCCCAGATCCAACACGTATTGCATGCGTTCGATGACAGCATATTGTTGATCATTCATGCTTTCGCTGCGTACTCTAATTCTCTCAATATTTTTAGTTTTCTCTATACTGGACTTCAACTAGACATAAAATTATGCATAAGTCTGACGTCCTAAAAGATAAACTTAAAATGTACTATAAAGATCAAAACTTACAAAAAGAACACCATAAATACCCTTTTATTTTTTTTTTGGAAGCATCAATCATATCTGGCAGGTGGGCTTGGTTACCTTTTCAACTTAACATATACATATAGTCATCACTTACTCACTAAAAGTAATCATCATCTCAACACCTGAGTTCATTCCAGTAAATTCGTAACCTAAAATTCTAATACCATTAAATTTTATGGAGTCACTTATTTTCTTTTACTCCCTTATCCATTTCATTCCAATTCTCAAAATCACAAATATCTTCAGTATCTTTATACCTACTTCCAACTATCACAACTTGAGCTATAATACCACAAAATATCATAGGAATCTCTTGATCTGTTTGGCATCTCCTTTCCATTTCCGAAATCATTAATATCCAAACATCATTTCTCACACTTCCAGATCATAAAACCTAAGCTCTGATACCACTAAAAATGTCACGCCCCGAGCCCACACACGCCCGTCACGTGACATCCGCCGTATTCCCAAGCCCCACTCAAGAATACAAGGCTACATTAACTGCACTACTTTTAAAAGTACTAAAACAATATAATTAAATAAAGTGAGGTACACATCTCATATAAAAGGTAGTCTACAAATACCCAAGACGTTCGTACATTTATTCTCTAATTGTAACAACAAAAACAAAAGTAAATGAAGCTAACAACTGGAAGTAGCTAGCCTGTCAACTTCCATTCATCTAAAACTAATAAAAGTCATCCTCAGAGTCTTCTACGTAAACCAATTCATACTCTTCAGAATCTGCAAAAATGATAAAAAGTGGATTGAGCGACAAATCGCCCAGTAGGTAATATGTACCCCTCGGTTGGACCATGTATTCGTAACTTTATAAATACATATATATATAAGTACAAATCAAATCATTTGCGCATCAATCACCTCCATAATTTGAAAGTAGCGTCATTCATAAAACAATCAGTAATAACGAATGACAAGCAATTTAAAAGCACCTTGTTGATAAATGTACATGAAAATCATAAAGCCATAAATCATTGCGTCTCAATTCGCAAGTCTCTTCATATCCATTACTAAAATAATTCATATCAGTTCATAAGTCTCATTTCAGATCAGTTCATAAATCATTCCATACCAGTTCATAAATCTTCTTTCAGATCAGCTCATAACAAGTACATGCAATGACCGGCTACTGAGTACTCAGCCTAGAGATTAAACCCCTTCTAGGTGGGCGACCAATAGACTTCGCGACTATCGATTGGTCTCATTCATACGTGGGTCAATCGGCCGGACTTTATACCAAGCTACCATGACCTTGTCAATCGGCCAGACTTTATACCAGGCTACCATGCCTTTGTCAATCGGTCAATCGATCGGACTCTATACCAGGCTACCATGACCTTGCCAGTTGGCCGGACTTTATACCAGGCTACCATGGCGATTAGACAGGACTATAGCCCCTACCGTCTATTCCATGACTGTTTTGAGCTTTACTTGTTAAAAATTCATTCTACGTGTCACATACACAGATCTTTGATTTCATAAAAAATTCATCTCGTTTGGTATATAATAACGTATCAAACATTTCAAATAAGTCACATGGTCCATTTTTGTATAAAAAGGAATATAACTTTCATAAATATCCAAGTAAAGCATTTAACCAAATACATTTCGATTCAACACAACAACATAGGATTGAAAACAAAATTTCATTTTGCACCTTTGAAATCTCAGAAGGGTAAGTACCACCTACCTCTGTTTGATTGCTCGAGTGGAACTACCTTAGGTCTCTTAAACTAGTACCGTACCTATCAAATGCATAGGCTTCCTAATTAGTTGTTATTTCCTATAAATACATAGTATACACCTCTGAGTAAGTCGAAGATTCATGTTTAGATCATTGTATGAACCCTAATAGCATTTTCCCTAAATTGGACGATTTCTATTCTTGGAAAGTTTCCTAATTTAGAAAGTGTTTTATTTTTAGAAAGTTTCTTAATGGGGAAGGTTCTCCTTTTTGTAAAGTTTCCTAATTTAAAAGAAGATAATTATTCATTATTATTATTATCGTCCTCGTCGTCGCTACTATATTTTATTACCACTTATATATATGTGTTAATTAGTTACTATTACCTTTCCTTTTTATTTTCACTTTTATGCGTGTGTAGGTGCTATTATTATTTATGTACACATGTACATATATATATATATTGGCTTATCACCATTATTATTGTATTAGTTTATTCCACTCGTATTTATATTCTTACCTTCGTTTATATCCTTACTTTATTTCCTCCATGCCCATATTGTTAATATCCTTACTATTATTGTCTAATAATTATTATTTACTATTATTATTATTATTAGTATTATTATTATTATTATTATTATTATTATTATTATCCTTGTTGTATTATTATTAGCATTGTTATTATCATTATTATGATTTGAAACATTTCGTTTAACAATTTAGCACTTATCTTACCTTGTCTAATCTGACTTAATACGGCTAGAATAAGATGTTTTTAGATTCCCATTTAAATATCTTATACGTAATTAACTAAGTATAATTTTACATGACTAACCCTTCAATTCTAACCATTACTTTAAATTGGGTCCTGAATTTTAATACTGATGATAAACTATAAAAAAAATGGACTAATTATAATTAAAATTTGTTTCTTAGACATTTATTAATTTTACATTATATTTTGGTCCACATCCAAATTGCTCCCCTTTTTTTAAATTTTTTTTCTCTTCCTTGGGTGGGACCCATGGTTGGCCCAAAGGCCAACCATCTTTGGCCATGGTCGCCAGAAAGACTTACTGGCGAACCATTGTTCTCTATTGGTTTCCGCCAACTATTGCCTTGCCTATTGTCTCTTTAAATTTTTTTTTCGTTTTGGGTCTTGGGCCATCCTTACAATTCTTTTCTCTGCCGCCTGTGACGGCTGCCCCCACGTTTCCCCCTTGTTTTCTTTTTTTTTTCTCTGTTGCACTGCGGCAACAACAGGCTGCCGCTGCTCTTCCCTCATTCTTTTGCCCTTTCCTAATCTATTAATAACAAAACGAATTTTTCCAATGTATAAAGTAAAAATTCCAATGGCTTTGGCTGCTATAACCTTCCCGACCACGATTTTTTCTTTTTTTTTGTTTTAGGCGAAATTAAGAAAAAAAATAAGAAATTGTATTCTGCGCTATAAGTGTAAAAAATCAAAGTAAATAGGCAGATAAAGAAATAGTGGATTCCATCGTTTCTATGGTGACTTCGTAAACGGTGAGGTCTTTTCTATACACCGGAGCCTTTACTTCATTTAATCAACGTTATTGGTAACTTGTATAGTTCATCCTCCTTGGCTCTACCCATGAATTATCTAGTAATAGGTCTTTCACAACGAGATCTACCTATACCGTAACGGTATTTTTTTATGAAAATTAGCTGGGTAGCTGACCCTCTCAGTCCGTTCTTGTCAGAATAAGGCCTACTTTTTATACTTTTTAAATAAAAATTTCTCCGCTTAATGGATAACCGTTTGTTACCAATGGAGAATTGCTTCTCATCATTATTGGATTTGCACCAATGGAAACCATAAAATTCATACACAATGGAGGGATATGATAGATTGTCTTATTTTTTTAGATAGTAAATGGAGTCCCCCTCTTACATATTATATTCGCCGGTACGTATCATTGATACTGGAGAGGTTGTTTTTTTACTTTTGTGCCTGCTCATGATATGATCTAAACGAGTTCTCCCTTTTTTTTTTTTCCTTTAACATAATTGGGTAACCTATTCATCCCAAGATTATAATCTATTATCCTATTCCTACTAATCCAAACATGAATCCTCCTAAATCTCTAATAGAAACGTATATATCAATTTGGTAACAATAATATATATCCATAAAATCTCTAGGACCGTTAATGCAACTAATAGAACTAAAAAGAGAAGTTTTGCGTGAATTTGGGACTTACAGGTTCCGGTGCCTAGTCGTGTGATTGATTGACGGCGACGCCTGCTCCTTTTTCTCTACTCTCTGACGGCTCTTGCTCTAGGGGAGGCAGACGAAAGAAAGGTAGGGATGTGTTATTTTTCTTTCTAGGGTTTCAATAAAATCCTAAACCCTAGCACTACCCACTAGTAGGTTGTGTAGATAAGAGTTTTAGTTTACTAGGAACCCTTATCCCATCCTATACTTATTTTATCTTATTCATTTTTTTTCCTTTTTACCTATAGTAATTTTACCTTTTTAATTAATTGGCAAAATAAAATAATAAAAACAGGGGCCAAAAAACGTGGGTTTCACAGTATGTCTCTCTATTTTCCCTTCAATCTTGCAAGTTTTGGCTATATAAAGATGAAAGGTGATCAAGAAATGAGGCTTACACCTCCCTTTTACAGCTGGTAATATTTCTCACATGTCTAGCATTACATGTGACTTAGTGGAGGTGAAATTGGGTTTTCCGCGTAAAGAGCAGCCTTCTCTGACCACAATCCGGCCACAAATCCGGCCAATTTTTGGCCGGATTGCCACAGTGACATTTTGGTGCACTTTTGTTCAATTTCCAGCTCTGCTCCGATTTTACGTCAACTTCAACTGAACGTTTCTTGATGATAAAAGCTGATTTAGCTCTTGACTGAAACATAAAACTTGTATCCCTTTGAGTTAAATTTCCAATGCATCAAGAATCACCTCATTTGGATCTGTGTAGGCTACAAAATGACCAAAATACCCTTGACTGCTCACTGCCCTGTTTCAGCTTCGACCAATAGAAATTAGCTACTGTAATTCGGTTTTTTGACCTGGAAAACCTTCAAACTGGATTCAGATGTCTTCACCAAAGTTGTAGATCTATCTCTTATCTTCAAATTGGTTTAAGAATCATCTCAATCCGATCATTGTAGCTCAAGTTATACCAAAATACGAAAATATGTCAAAACTGTCAAAATGCACAAAATCCAAGTAAAAAGTGATAAAAACCTCATTTAATTACTTAAAAGCATTTTTCACCAATTATAGCCAAAATGATTCATTTTCTTCCAGTAATATAACCAAAGTGACTAAAAATAATAAAAAATTTCATACAATTAAAATGTAAATTAGTCACTTATCAAAACCCAATGAGGTTCCTAAACAAGTAGTCAAGTAGGTAAAGCATGGAAATATTACATTTAACACTTCACACACTTTGCACAATAATAAACAGTCATTCAAGAAGTAAACATTCAATCATTGAAAGGATACATGCTCACTTGGAGCCATTCATTCATTCAGTCATTCAATCTCCAACCATTTCTCCCTTATACCTCCAACATGTGAAAACATTTGAAATAAAACTCCAACAGTGATCATTTCATTCAGGCAGTCATCTCATTCATTGCATTTCATTCACTGACCAGTATTCCACCAGATTTCGTGGTCATACTCGAGTATACCAAACATTGTCCCAAGGTCACCAGTCGTCCGACCGAATCTACTTTTGGCTTGAGTCGACTAGCAACGAAGGGCAAGGGTCCAGTTCAGCCAAAGGCTTACATTCATGCACAAGTAACATTCAATCATTTGATCATTGAAAATTCACATTCACTTAGGTCGAGTGCGATAAAGTACACACTCGCCATTGAAAATCCATTTAACAATAATTGAAAAGCGTTTAACATTCAAGTAAATATTCACAACATTCCACATAGTCATTGGAAGCACAACATGCAAGGATGACTCACCGATCAATCGCAATCTTTCACTTTAACCCTGGTTCATCCTCCTAAACTCTCTCGAGTCCGGTGGTCATATACTATATTAAAAGACTAGCAATACAAAGCCATAACTTATCAAAAATATAACATTTTCTTGTTCAAGTCGAGCGAAAACCTCATGTGCATACTAAATCAATGTTTCAAGAGTCATTTGGAGCACACGAGCATCAATTATAATCAAACGTTTGAGGAAATTAGAACAAGACTTTCAAATTGCAAAGTTGGAAATCGTCCGACTAGAAAATGATTTGAAGAAACCATTTCCTTTCATTTAAACCTCTTATCTTGGCTCAAAACTAACACACATGGAAAGAAATAGATTGTAACAAGTGTTTTAAATAAAATCATACGCAAGAGGAAAACAAAAATGCCCTAAATTCACACCTCAACCCTCGCTTGTTAATATCAAAGGAAAATCATGTAAATAGAACTTATATAAATAGACCTCATGGCTTAGTAACCCTATGCAAGATACATGCTCGCTCCTTTTTGTTTTGGGAAGAAAACGAGTAAAATATTTTAAGTTTAAAACTTGACATACGCAACTAAACATCATGTTTAAAATGATCATCGTATTCACCATGCAAAATGTATGAATTTTGGCAAAATTTCAGTTCATATACCACCACTAGAGTGGACTCAAGCATCCCTAAGCAAACTAAGTCCAAATCATCTAAAAATCACATTTCCACTATCACTTCCACTCACTTAAACTACAAGAACAAAAACGGGCAGCATCTCCCCCGTTTTCCCCTACATTTTCCTCCAATTTCAAGGCTATAATCTCATAGCAAAACAGTCCCAAACAAGTCCACAGTTATAAGCTACAAAGGGTCCTTATTTCAGCCACAAAGCTATCTATATTAGTCATATACCTAGCATATATTCAACATATATCTAAACTGGAAATTTAAACCCTAAGTTGGAATTTAACACCAAGAGCTAGAAATCCTTCAAGTGAAGCCAAAAATACATGTACAAGCTGGAAAATCTTCATGGCAGTCCAAAATTTCTTAGCAAGCTGGAAAATAATAATTCAAGGCTGGAAATTTTGAATGAAAGCTGAAAATTAGCACTAAAGCTGGAAAATCGTACATAGAAGCTAGAAAACCTCATTTCAAAGCTTATAAGTTCATCCAATGTCATATCAAAACTAAACCATTCATATCAAAGCTGTCCAATACATTTCAAAGCTGAAAATTACAACCTGCTAAGCAAAATCATGAAATCTTCCATAAAATCCATCACAATCAAGTCATATGTTGCTTAAATGGCAAAATAAGAAGGAAAAAGAGAGGTTCTTAGTATAATACCCGAAACCCCAAGATAAGTTGCAAGACAAAAGCTTTCTTTCTCAAGTAATTCCACCAAAAGCTTCCCTCCAACCTTAACTCAAGATTAATCGGTGTGGATTAGGGTTAATATTTGGATTTCTCATGGATTGAGCAAGAAATCAAGGCTAGAAGTTGGTTTCTTTTCTCTCCCTTTCTCCTCTCTAGTTTCGGCCAAATCAAGGAAAAGATGAAGGGATTTTGGTGTTAATTTGGAAGATAAATACAAGTTTTCTCTTAGTCAAAGTCTTAGTCAAGACTTGATGGATGACCGACAAGTGGCGAAGCAAGAGTAATACCTATCTCTTTGTCTCTTATTTTATATCTAATCTCCAAAATATCTAGGGTTTCTCTAATACACTCTTAACACTTCTAATCACATACTCCCTCTAGTATCACACTTGTTCTCGTCCACTAAATATAACACACACATATCACTAGTCGGTCAAACTACCTTAATACTCTACAAAATTTAACACGCACTAAAATATAAAAAAGAGAATGGTAAAAATCTTGGCTCAACCAATAAAATCATCGTGAAATTAAGGCAAGTAAGGTAAAATAAAAGAAAATATAGATTAAAATTTTCAAAAATAAGAGAAATTATAAAATAATTTTTTGGGTTCTCACATTGCGTTAGTTAAAGCTAACAAAATTCAAAAGAAAAAGCAAATTAAATATCGATATTATGCTTCTTTTATTGTTTCAATTACATTTATTTCATTCAAACATTTTTCTTCTTTTCAAACAATTTAGTTTCTCCCAAAAAAAAAAAACCAAAAGCATCACGTTCACATTCAAATCACGTTCTCCATGACTAGTTTTTTTATTTATTTATTTATTTATTCATGGAAAATATAACAAAATATTCCTCTTACATAATCCTCATTTTTCTAATTGAAGGTATCCCTATTCTGTCCAAACGGATTGCCCCACGAGCCAACCTTGGGAATGTACTGAAGGTGTCATAAATCTCAATTTGTTTATCTGGATGAGATATACCCACATTAGATAAAGCATCAGCAACTGTGTTAGCCTCCCGATAGCAGTGCGTGAATCTAGGTGGATCATCTAATAACTGCCAAATCTGGTTGACGTATCTTCGAATTTCCACGGACATTGAGTACGACGTTGAATGATCCCAATTAAAACCAATGAATCTGATTGTACACATATGTTTCCAAAACCGTTATGTATACAGATCTGAAGACCAATAAGAAGGGCACAAGCCTCTGCACGGAGACATGTAGTTTCTCCCAGATATGCCGAAAAACCAATCATTGGTAATCCAGTGGAATCCCGGAGTATGCCCCCACCTCCACCTATTCCTGGATTACCCTTAGCACATCCATCCGTGTTAAGAGTATACCTCCCTGTCTCTTTGGTTTCCCAGCAGATACCTTGATATACAACTGTACCCCCAGGTGCGTTTGACCAATCATACAATTGACAAAAAGATTGTAGTCTTATCAGTTGTTTAAAATGTATTCCTACCATGGATTGGACTTCTGAGAAGATGGCTTGGCGAATGGCCGATGATTGCATCTGGACACCCTCAAACATTGCTTTGTTCCTTGCCTTCCAAATCTGCCAGCAAATTACACTAGGAAGAATACGACAAATAAGCCTTCGTAACTCAGAATCCTGTGAATACAACCACCACTCTACTATGCGTGCTCGTAGAAAAGATCCTGAGAATTTTATTCCACATAACCCTCCAAAATAATTCCAAAGTAATGACGCAATGTGTCCATTGGAGAATAAATGCTCAATAGACTCCTCAGAAGCCTCAGTGCAGCAAAAGCACTTTGACGGCAAATGGAAACCAAATTTACGAAGCTTATCCGGTGTCGGTATTCTCCTCAGAAGAAGTCTCATCATGAAAAATGAAACTTTCAAAGGTATCCGAGGGTACCAAATGGAAGCAAATACCATAGACGTGGGTCGGGCCTGCCTAATGTCCCCAAAAGCCGATTGTAGAGAGAAATTTCCAGTTGTTGTGGGCATCCAAATGACTTCAGCTATACTTCCTTCTTCTGGGGCCATTTGTTCTGAAATGGAATAAGCAATTTCCTTTGGCAATGTATGGTATAGAAGGTTCAAATCCCAATGGCCGTTGCTTACGAAGTTTCGGAACGTCAAATTTGGGATAACCGGAACCTTTAGAAACAATGCACCACTCCCCAACCAGTTATCATATCAAAAATGACACGCCCCATATTTGGCCACCCATAATATTGAGAGTTCCACTTGTCGGCTCACATTGATCATCCTTCGCCAAATTGCCGAATCCGTTGGCCTGAGTTCTACCTGACAAGGATGCAGACATTTACAATACTTTGCTTTCATGAAGGTTGACCACAGTGATGATTCTGTTCGGAATTTCCACCATAACTTGGAGGAAAAGGCTATGTAGACGTCACATAATCTCCGAAATCCAATTCCCCCTTCCTCAACTGGATAGCACAATTGAGGCCAACTTATCCAATGAAGCTTCGACTCCTCGGGTGAGGATCCCCACAGGAATGCCGAGCATGCCTTTTCTATAGTTTTAAACACCGAACTGGGAATCACTGCAGCTGACATTAGGTGAACTGGTATTGATGATAATACATGCTTGATTAGAATAATTTTTCCTCCAAAGGAAAGTAACCTTGATTTCCAAGACAGAATCCTTGCTAGTATTGCGTGACAAACTTCTCCAAAATAAGATGATTTGCATCTTCCAATGTAGAGCGGAAACCCTAAATAGCGTATTAGAAATGACTTGCGGGCAAACCTAGAAATGCGATCAAGCAGCCGTCGTCTTGCCATTGATACAGATGGATGAACTAGATAACAGCTTTTTGTACATTTATTAATTGGCCCGAACATCTTTGATAATCATCTAACACTTTCATGATAGCCTTCAGGGAAAATGAGGATCCATTTGCAAAAATAAGAACATCATCCGCAAATGCCAAGTGAGTAATAGACGGGCATCCATATGGAACTTTGAAACCCACAAATCTTGGTTGCATGACAAGATTATTCAGTGCTCTAGATAACACCTCTGCCCCTATAATAAATAATGCTGGTGATAATGGGTCACCCTGACGGAGTCCTCTCGAAGATTTGAAAAAACCGTATAAGGATCCATTTATAATGACGGAAAATCAGACATTAGAAATCAGTCGCCAAACCATATCAATGAATCTCTCACCAAAACCGAACCTTCTCAGAACATTGATAATATGACCCCATGCCACTCTGTCATATGCCTTAGACATGTCTAGTTTCATAACCACATTACCACCTCTATTCTTTTTCGCCATACCCGATATCACCTCCTGTGCAAGTAGGAAGTTTTCGGTTATATTACGACCCTTCACAAATCCTGTCTGCTGGGGAGAAATAATTTTTGGCAATATTTCCGCCACTCTGTCTGCCAAGATCCTTGATAATAGCTTGTTGAAGAAGTTACATAGGCTGATGGGTCTAAATTGAGAAAAATCTTGAGGATTTGGCACCTTTGGCATTAGAATAATTGAAGTAGAGGTGATGAAACGAGGAAGTTCTGCTCCACAGAAAAAACTGAGTACCGCCTTGTAGACATCTTGGGCGATGACTTGCCATGCAAAAGTAAAAAATTTTCCCGTGAATCCATCTGGGCCAGCAGCACTTTCTTCATCCATTGCCTTCAGGACTCTAAAAACCTCTTCAATTGAAGGGATTTCTTCCAACTTCACATTATCCTCTCCCGAAATCATAGGTGGAATTAGGTGTAGCATATCTGCAGATGATCCCAAAGAATCCGAGAAAAGTTTAGAGAAATAGGTGGTTGCTTCACTTGCTATATCAGCTTCATTGTCCACCCAAACACCATTGGCTTTTTTGATACGATAAATCATAGCTTGAGCCCGTCTTTGTCTTACTATCGCATGAAAATACTTTGAATTGGTATCTCCTTGTCAAAGCCATTTCACCCTGGCCTTTTGCCTCCAAAATTGTTCTTCAATTGATAATGCATGTCTCAGCTCCGCCTGAGCCTTTTTGAGTTCAATCTGGCACTCCTCCGAATCATCTTGATCTACCACTTCTTCTGCCCGTTGCACCGCCATTTCCGCAGATCGCATATTATCGATCACGTTTCCAAAGTGTTCTTTGTTCCATGTCTGAATAGCTTTTCTTGTTGCTAATAATTTAGAACATAGAGCACGCATCGGAGATCCATTGACATCTTGATTCCAAGCCTGGCTTATCACCTCCAAGAGTTGTGGTTTAGTCGTCCACACATTCAAAAATCGAAATGGACGCGGCTTAGCATCTGATTGAGCAACAAATGAGAGCTTTAACGGTGAATGGTCAGATGGATGTCTAGCCAAGTGAAGGACAGAAATGCTATAAGAAAGATCCAGACATGCCCCGTTGACTAAGAACCTGTCTAACCTCTTTGAAATCCGAGCTCTACTTCGTCGATTGTTTGACCATGTAAAATTGGGTCCTGAGAAGCCAACATCAAATACTCCAGCCTCCTCCATGAAAGACAGAAATTCCACTCCTTCTGTTATAGCAAATGGACGACCTCCCTTTTTTTCATGAGGTGCCACAATAACATTAAAATCACCCCCAATACACCAGGGAAGAAAACTAGGCTTATCAGCTAACAATGAGGACCATAACTCACGCCGCTCGTCAACTGAGCATTTAGCATGGACAAAGGACATAATTATTGGAGAAGGAATTAGGGGACTTTGTACATGTAGAGAAATATGCTGATCAGAATTACCAACAATCGAGCAAAGAAAAGGATTATTGTAGAACACCCAAATATCACTTGAACAATTAACAAGCACGTAATCAAATAATAGACGTAGACGAATGGTCTGTATTTTAGATACGTCTAACTTTGGCTCACAAATCACAACAAATTGGAAATGATGTGTCCGTACTAAATTGATTAATCTTCGTAGATTAGGTGCTTTAGCTACTCCTCTAATATTCCAAAAAATGCCATTAATCATGAGAAAGAACCTGGAATGAGTTGTTGGAAGATGTCTCTGACCGTGAGCGCAAAATTCTGTCGGTTTGCAAATTAGCCCTCAAACCTTTTGTCCTTTTTTGTTTGGGATTACGGTCAGCCACCCCTGATTGATGAATAGTTAAAGAAGGACCTGATGATTCCGGCAAATTTTCTTGTGGGACATCCGGTCTGGGAGACAAATTTCCTGCAACAGTTGGTGAATTAACCTCCACTATCCCATGCTCTGTAGGACCGTAATTCTCCACTCCTCGCAACTCAACATAGAGATGGTCCAAAGAGTTATTGTCGGCCATGGACTGAAGTTTCACTTTTGATGCTTCAGACGATGTAGCTTGGGTTCCTTCATCATTTCCGTGGACCTGTTCTAACTGCTTGTGCATAGTCAATTGTTCCCCAACAAGTGTTTGCTCCCTCATATGAGTCGTATTAAAATTCCCTTGTACATCAGATGTTGTCGGCTTGGAAGCAGCAACTATCACCACTTGGTGATCAGTATTTAGATGATGAAGAGAATTTCTATTAGCCTTACAAAGAAGTTTGTCTGTGGGATTTATATTAGTTTCAGAACGGGTCCCTTGGTATTCATTCCCGTGGGCCTTGTCCAGCTGGTTTTCCATTTCCCTTCGTTCCTCACGTACCGGCAGCTCCAATGCAAGATCATTGTGTGGTTGTTCAAATTCAGCATTGGACGACAACTTAGATACTCCAAGCTTAATAAGGTGATCATCAGGCTGACTAACTTCCTGAACCTTTGTGGCAGTACAGACTTCCTCCACCACTGCACCTTTGAGTTTTTCAGCATAATTGCCCATCTCAGGATGCTGCACTTCGTCGGAATCAGTCACGGCATCTGTTGTTTTGTTCAAGTTAGCATCTGGGTTGTTTACAAGGTCTAAATTTGACACTTGAATATTATTAACTTCTAATGGTAGATCCCTCTGCAGCTTCATGTTTTGCTTATATAGATACCGAGACCCAACCTCAGTTACATTCTTCTTGCATTGCTCTTGGGAATGACCCAAACGTGAACAAGATGAACAATATAATGGCATATTCTCTGGCACAATACGTTGCCAGAATCCAGACTCACCTTCAACAGCCACCCAAACTCTTTGTGTAAAAGATTTCGCTACATCGAGTTCCACACATACCCTGGCCAAACTTGGTCGAGTCCCAGCTGCCGTTGCCGAATCTGGAAAGAGTGGTCTTCCTACTGGAGAAAGTATGGAGAATAATGAATGTTTGTCGAAATAATGAATAGGCAGAGCTAGAAGAACTACCCAAACCGGAGCCAGAGATGATTCCCTAAGCACATGAAACTCCCTTGTCCATCTAAACACACGCATCGGATATTTACCCAGTTGCCAAATCCCTCTCATCCAAATTCTGTTGAAGTCAGCTTCAGCCATGCACTTAATGAGAACATGCCTATAATCCATCAATCCAATAGAAACATGATCCTTCAGGTTTAAAGAAGTAAAAAACTTTCGAATATCTTCCAAAGAAGGTCGGCCGTGTGAAAATTTTCCCACCAAAGCCCATTGAAACGGCGCTGCAAGTTTGTCTGCATCTGCTTTAGAAAAAACTACAGCAGCTTCTCCCTTGTAGACAGAAGCCTGCTGAATGTGGATAGGAGATGTTGCCGGCTGAGAAAAAAGTTGAGAAAAAGATTTTTTTTTGGTAGGTGATAATCCTTGCCCCTCAGCCGACGGCTGAAGGGCAGCCATGAACTAGTTAAGAAATTAGAGAGAATAAGAATAGAGAGAAGGAAGAGAGTTTTTTCCTAGAGAGAGAAATACAAAGTTTTTTTTCTTGACTCTTAACTGTATTTTTCTCCATGACTAGTATCATACTAAAAGAAATAATTAAATATTTTCTAACGGCAAAATGGTTTGCCTCGATAAATGTTATACTTCAACATATATATTTTCCTCTATAATATTCAAAACTGACTATTCTTTGAAGTCTTATACCCTATCAATATTTAGGTAACCACATTTGTCGCATGCGAATTGAAGATGACGATTGATTACAAATATCACCGGACATAGGGGGCTAGGTCATGGATACAAAATCAAAGAGCTTGGGGTTCAATTGATTTTGTTTCATTGATATTGTTAGCCTAGAGAAGCAAAGTTGGGGTAAATTGATTTGCACGACATGTTAAATTAGGATGCAGTGCTGCAAAATCAAGCTGCAGCTAATTAGCAATGATTAGATTACATCAAGGCCTGTTGACAATATTTCAAGTTGGGGACAAATATTATTGCTTTTGTTTCGAGAACAATTGCCCATTTTTAAGCTTGTGTTACTAGTGTATGATATTCACTTGGAAGTGGTAACTGATATAAAAACGATGAGTCATCACTACTGCAACTGTTGTGTAGTTATGCTTTGGTACTTGATTTATGGGTTTGTCTATTTGATACTTTATGACACCAATTGTGAAGTGGAATCCAGCAGTATATATTTAGCAGGAGGATAATTTTCTTGTGGAAAAGTATAAAATTCAAGAATATGATGATAAATTTAAAGCATTAAGGGTTTGTTTGGTTTATGGACTGGATGAGATGGGTTAAGTCATCCTCGAATTATTAATGCTAGGTTGAGTCATCCTCGGGTTGATAATCTAAGTCATTAATGTTTGGTTAGTTTTAGGTTGGATAGGATATGTTAGAAAATAATCCTACCCTATGTTTGGTTAGAGATTAGATGAGATAGGAATACTATTTTAATGACCAAAGTACCCCTTAATTTGTAGGATCATTTTAATAAAATAATTTATAAATTTATAAATTTTATTAAAATAAAGTAATTTGAAACTTTAGAATTGTAAAGTATAGCAAGGGCTTTGGTATATAAAAATTTGCATTCAGTCAACTCAGGCCATTCGATCCCATAAAAACAGGTTTTAATCTAGGTTTTGAATCTAAATTTGAAATTTAATTAAATAATGACCAATTTTTGGCTAATTTAGGGCTAAATTGAATAAAATTCAACCCATTTAAGAGTTTTAAATGAGCCAGGTTAAGTCAATGTGGAAGATTTTTTTGGCGTCGAACTTGAGCTTATTGAAGCCCTTATTTGTACAGCCCAATTGATAAGATTATGTATTCATATAGAATTTGATTGAAAAAAATAAGGTTAGTAGGGGCAATTTAATCCAAGTGCAATGTAGTCCTTTTATTATGATGTAAGTATGGGAAATTAATCAAAAATTTTAAATTAATTAATAGGGGTAAATTTGTCAAAAAAATTTAAAATAATGAATAGGGGCAAATTAGTCAAAAATTTTAACATAATTAGTAGGGTCAAATTAGTCCATTTATTATCATATTATTATGTGAGAGTATGATTATATAATATTCAGTATGAATTTGTATCACTCGCAAGGGCAAATTAGTCCAAATATCATTATGTTGGTAGTAGGGGCAAATTAGTCAAAAAACTTAAATTAATTAGTTGGGACAAATTAGTCCATTCATGTTATATTATCATGTAAGGGTAAAGTTATATAATTATGAGAGTATAAATTTATATTGTAAGGATAAATTAGTTTAAAATTTCATCATCTTATCTCTTAGTCATTTGAGGATGACTAATACACCTTTCCTGTGGAATAATTTTATCTCTTGAATAGGGGATTAATTTGGTTAGTTGGGATGCGTTATCCCATGTGTAAAATATAACCAAATATAGGATAACATAGAATGATTAATTCAATTCTGTATCATCCCATGAACTAAACCGACCCTAATAGTTGATACACTTTCTTTGTTTAGTACACTTATTTTAAAAAGAAAAAACCATGATTTATTAGTGTTGAACATAGATATATATACACACATATATATATATAAATATATATATATGCAATGCTATTCATATTTCTATTAACCAGGAAATGATGTGATTGACTTTGAAAAATTTTGACACGAGTGACAGCTTAAGGCTGATTTTTATGCTTGAAAATGAGAAAAATAAACATGGTTTGTTTTCGATAGAAAAAATAAACATGATGATAGTGGAGTAACAATATATGTAAACATTCTACCACAAAACTAGTGATAGATAGAATGATAACATGATAGAAGGTTGTGGCAACAAGTTTTGTATGACTGGTATGGTTTTATTGCACTAATGTAGCCATCTTCTGATTGGCTATATCAGTACAAAGCTTTCTACACGAGCATCAGTTTATTTACATACATAGGCTATTTGTTAGTGGGTGAAGTATTGAAGAGGAGCACAAATAGTTGCTAGCGCGACCATTCATGAATGATGTAATATTTTTCGAACAAATTGCAAGTCATTTAAATTTATTTGTACAATTTTTTAACAGTCATTTTATATTCAAGTACTATTTATGTAGATCTGTGCATGCCAGTTACGTCGACCATTCATGAATGATGTAATATTCTTCAAACAAATTGCAAGTCATTTATTTGTACAATTTTGTAACAGTCATATCATATGCAAGTACTATTTATGTAGATTTTTGTATGCCAGTTTTGTCAAAATGTAGTGACATGATTTAAAAACTACATTTTCAAATTTTGCACTGCTGATAAAATCTAGATCACAAATTGTTTGGGACAGATGAATCTAAAAATCATCCCATCCCCATTCCCTTTTTTTTTTGATAGAAAAGCATAAAGTTTTATTAAGATGGAATAAGGTGCGTCTGAAGTGCGGACAATACAAAAGATGGAGGTGAATGTTTCCACAAATAGTCATCCATGACAGTACAAGCATTCCTAGCAAAGCTATGGACTGCACCATTCAAAGAACGTGGTATCCATATGGCTTCCCACTTGGTGAAATTTTGCAGAAGTTGCAACACATCATCAATCAATACGCCACATGCTGAATCATCATAGTCATATTGCTGAAGCATTTTTGTAATCTTTAGATTGTCACCCCCAAGAGCAACGTGACTATAGCCTAACTCAACCAGCAATTTAGTTGCAAATTTCGCTGCATAAGTTTCGATCACATCCAGGGCTAAAATATCCAGCTATGAAATCGCCTGCGCCATCACGCACCACCACCCTAATACCCGAGAATCCTTCAGATGGAAAAATGGCCCCATCAAAATTTGCTTTGACAAAATCCATTTGAGGTTTTTTCCAAAGAGTTTGTGTGGCTTGGTGTTGCATAGAAGTTATTGAGTCATGTGTCGAATTTGAAACAGCTTCCCGATATTGGTGTACATAGTTTATAGGAAAAGAAACCAAACTAAGGGGGTCTCTAGGTGAACCTTCAAAGGTAACTCCGTTGCGATTGTTCCAAAGATTCCACAGTATTATACCTACCAATTCCATGTCTTTTCTTGATAGATGATGTAGGAGATTAGGGAGCCAGATTGTGACTTGCTGAGCGGTATCCAAATGAACTTTTGTAGATAAATGGCTAAGTGCCCATGACTGAATAGCTACTGGACAAGAAAGGAAGATGTGATTCATGTCATCAGATGGAGCATGACAAACAACACAAGATGCCTCCAGCAATACTCCATGTGTTTGAAGCTTGACTTTAGTTGGCAAAGAGTCCGTGCAAACCCTCCACAGAAAAATTTTGACTTTTGTTGCCTAACTCAGCTTCCATAATCTACCCCATGTGTTTGTCATCATACTGTTGCTGCACGAAGCTAAACTCTGCCAATCCTTGGACTGCTGTTTGATTAGATGGTAGGCCGATTTTACAGTGAAAAATCCATTTTTAGTATAATGCCAGATAAGTTTGTCCTGATTATGAGAGTCTCCTATTGGAATACTCTTAATCATATCAACTTCATCCAGCCAAAAAAGGTCTTACAAAAGGTCCAACTTCTAAGCTCTTTTAGTATTGTCAATTAAGCAAGCTACGATAGAATCATCAGGGAATAATTCCAAATGAGATATCACTTTAAAAGTTGAAGGTCGAGGTAGCCACCTGTCATGCCAGATTTAGATGTTGGTTCCATTCCTGACTCGCCATCTGCTACCTGCTACTATATATTTGTGCACTTCACAGATTCCTCTCCAAGTCCAAGAGGGACGAGAACCTTCTGTTGCCTGAAAAAAATCAGAGTTGGGGAAGTACTTATCCTTATAAATCTAATGTAAAAGTGTGGAGGTTTGTGTTCCAATGCGCCAAGCTTGCTTTGCTAGCAATGCGAGATTAAATGACTTCAGCTGCCTGAATCCCATTCCTCCATCTTCCTTATTGGTGCAAAGCTTATCCCAGCTAACCCAATGAATAGGTTTCCCTTTTATTCCATCACCCCACCAAAAATCACTTATCATTGACTAGATGTCACTGAGCAATGCATCAGGGTATTTGAAACAAGACATAGAATATGTAGGGATAGCCTGGACCACAGCCTTGATCATTACTTCCTTCCTTGCCCTTGACAAATGCTGTTCATTCCAACCATCGATCTTTTGCCATATTCTATCTTTTATTGATGAGAAAACTGCACTTTTTGAGCGCCCAATAATTGTTGGGAGTCCCAGATATTTGTCGTGTGTCACAACCTCTTTAATGCCAAGATAATTAGTAATGCTATGCCGCACCTCGGAATTAGTATTGCTGCTAAAAACTATAGCAGATTTGTCCAAGTTTATTTCCTGTCCCGAAGCAGATTTATAGAGTTGCAAAATAGACTCGATATGCTGAGCTTCACGGAGTGTCACTTTGCCAAACAACAAGGTATCATCTGCAAATAACAAGTGAGAAATCTTTGGTCCAGCAACTTTTGCTCGGACACCAGAGATATTACCACAACGATCTGCTTCTTATAATAAACAAGAAAAAGCCTCCGCACAAATGAGAAATACATAAGGGGAGATAGGATCGCCTTGCCGAACACTATGTTGGGGCTTTAGGTGACCAAACTGATGACCATGAAGTAGAAAGGAGTAGGAAACTGTTGAAATACAACGATAAATAAGATTAACAAAATCTGAATGAAAACCCCTAACATCATTTTCTGAAGAAAAGGCCATTCAACTATCAAAAGCTTTTCTCATGTCCAGTTTGATAGACATGGATCCTTCCTTGGCCGCAACTTTTAACTTTTGGGTATGATTAAGCTCATAGGCAATGAGAATGTTGTCAATAATAAGACGCCTTGGTAGGAAAGCAGATTGATAGGGAGAGAGAATTTCTGCAAGAACACAACTAAACCTAGTAGCAATGGCCTTTGAAGCTAATCTACAGACGACATTACAAAGACTAATTGGGCGGAATTGAGAAATATTGGATGGGTCATGGCATTTGGGAATGAGAACTACGTATGTGTGATTAATGCACTCATCAAAAGGTCCATTATTAAGAAAAGAAAGAACCCAACGAATAATATCTTGACCGACAATATGCCCGAATTTTTGATAAAAAAATGATCCCATTCCCATTAAAGATAAGGATTATTGTCAGGACAATCATTCTAGGACAGTTATGTCCATTTCAACAAACTGTTAGTTTGTCTATTCAAGAATGTAAATATAGCGTACTCTTTGAGGGTTCCACACATGACGTTGATAACTATGTATATCATGTGATCTCAACAAGTATGTAAATACTATACTAGTACTAGACTACTAGTTAGTAATCAATAGTTAACTAATTATTAATGAGTTAATCTTATATACACTCATAGTATATATATACATTATCATAGTTAGATGCATGACACATATGTAAAATTTAAATTTAGATT
Organism: Coffea arabica; assembly: GCF_036785885.1. Lineage (NCBI taxonomy): Eukaryota > Viridiplantae > Streptophyta > Magnoliopsida > Gentianales > Rubiaceae > Coffea > Coffea arabica. The sequence continues at coordinate 25,590,564 of NC_092321.1, forward strand.
ACGTGTCATGTATCTAACGGTAAAAATGTATACATTGTCAATGTATAGAAGATTAATTCATTATTAATTAGTATTTAGTAATATGTATGTATATAACTATTATATATATAATAAAAATTTTGAAAATTGAGCCTGTAATCAATAATATGATAATATATTTTTAATATCTACTCTCAAACTATTTTACCAAATATTATAATTGGATATATTTTGATTTTACTGAATTCTATTTTAATAAAATTTGAAATTCAATTTAGATTGGATCGGTCAATTTTTTAGTTTTTCCCTAAGTTTGATCACCCCTAGTCTTAGCCTTGAACGTTCTAGAATGGTTGCAATCCTGCATTCTTTTGTCAGTACGAGTACTTAGCTAGCTAACTGGAGAGGTAGTCCGCCATAGAAGCTTAGGTTCTATTTGAATTGTGAGTTTTGGCGGCTTTTGGAGGAGAAAGCTTATGTTGCTATATATATTCGGAAACTAGTGATGAGAAATTCGCCTACGTATAAGCCCAACCTGGACCCATGGTTGTGCCGATAAGAATTCGGACTAAAAGGCCTAATTGGGGCATAATTGGGAAGGAGGCCTACCATAGAGTCTTATATTTGCAAGGTAATTAAGAAATTTAAAACAAGAATTCTTGATTTTTTTTCTTTTTCTTTTATTGTTTTAGCATGAAAGGATGGAATTTAAAAAACGGAGAGGTGGAAGGGAAATTTAAATTCAAGAGCTTTAAGTCCTTGAATATCAAAATTATCCACTAGACCAAAACTTCTTTGGCTCTAGATATTATTTGTTATTTAAACATGTTGGAGTATTTTAATAAAATAATAAATTCTCAATTAAATGTGCATGTTACAAGGAAAATAAATTGGCAAAATTTTCTGCAATTTATAGGTGTTTGAATGGTTTTGAATAAAGACTTATTATGTGAAATTCTGACTTTTCAATTACATTGAGGTTTTGTAACTTACAATTCAAATTTGAATTGAATGGGTGTTGACTAAAGAATTATTATGTGAAATTATGAATTTTCAATTATAATAAGTTTTTGTAACCTATAGTACAAATTTCAATGCGTTTTGAATGGCAAATAATTTCAGCATTTACTTGGTGTCTTATTAGTGGTGTAGGTTATGTTTGTCTAACTTTTCTTCACCTATAAATATGTATAGTTGAGATGGAAAAATACTACTACTACAATTTATGTCTTGTGAGTTTAAATTCACTATTTTCTATCTCATAGTTAGGCAAGAAAAAAGGTGTTTGTAGATCTATACTCTCCTAATTGTACAATCTAGAAAGAGTGTCAGCAAGTGGCTGAACTGTTGTATCCTTAGGGTGACAAGCCGGAGATTCTACTGTATCGAAGTTGATTCTTCCACAGAAACTTGAATCACCTTAAAGAAAGCGACATATCTGTGTCTCAACCCCCCATATTTGTGCATTATTATATTATTATTTTAACTATTTTATTATAGTTAATTTTATTACTGTTATAATTATTATTATTATAACTACTGTTAATTTTTCTATTTAACATTTGTATTTTTATTCTAGCGGAACAACAAAACATAAGTAGTGATTATTACTGATATGAAAATCTGATGGTCGCATTTGAAGGTGGCCAGTGCATATAGATTATACATCCAGATTAATACAAACAAACAAGCAACGAATCTATCAACAAAAGTAATTCAATGCATGGATTCTTGACTTTGAACTTGGTTTTTGCCTGCACCATCATTAGTGTGAGTGAGTTATCATTGCCTAGTTTTGCTGGTGATGTAACCGATTTTAGAATACAATCAGAAATTCAGCATAATTGAAAAACATTTTATTGGCTCTTTCAGGAAAATTTGTAGGAACTGGGTACGTACAAGGAAACATCCAATGTTATTAAATATGTAATATAGTCATTAAAGTTTTTTTGTTTAATTGTCTCTGCTCTTTTGTTGAAAAACTCTTTTTAAATTGTCCCTTTTTATTCATTTTTTTTAATTTATGGCTCTCGGATTCTTCCTGCTGTACATTTCGCTCTTGTTTGAGTTCATAATTGAATGTCATACTTCACACTGCTATTAGCGCTTTGTGTTTAATTAAGACTGGACTTGTTAAACGGCAAAAGTATAACTTCTAACGAGTCATTTGGGATATGAAAATTGGAAAGTGAAAATCAAGACCAACTTAACAAGAACTCAGTTGATTAGGTGATAAAGTTAAAATCTAGAACCAACTTTTTGGTAGTTTGAAAAGTGTTTGAAAGCCTTTGATTTATTCATTACCTTTTTTTGTTGTATAATATAATAAAAAAGTGATCAAACTTGATGACATAAAGCGATCACTTTTGGCCACACCTGGGTATAGCTATTAAAAGGTTAATACAAAATTAATATCAATATGTATAAAAAAAAATTTTAAAAATTCTTATTAAGGCGCATTTATTTTTAACTTTACACAGTTTGAGTACAACTTTAGTTTTTTTTCTTTTAATGTCAAAAAAATATGTAATTGCATAGAACACATACAAATCGGATGAGTATATTCTTAAATGGTTAAATTAGTCATACAGTACTTTTCTCCTCCTTGTAATCTTAAGTACAATGATTTTTGTATAATTATTTTATAGTGTAATGTAAAACGCACAACGCACGTACTACCAAACAAGTATAATGAAATTTGGTCAAACTTCATAATATGAAATAGTCACATTAGGTTACAAGTTATACATTTTGTATTCTATGCTAGTCAATTTACTGAATGTTATACAAAACAAAGATTGATTTAACTTGGCAAGAAAAAAGACTGCATAATTCTTCCAACTTAGGAACGCTCAAAAAGTGTTAATGAAACTTCTTCACAAGTTAATCTAACCTCCTTTATGTCTCATCAGTCATGGTTGATCCACCTAACACCAATTCATAAAAAATAATCAAGTTGTACAAGTTGTGGAACTTGCAAAAGTAGGAACCGACAGAGAAATCGAACCTTGGACAAGAACCGGTTTTGTCTCAAAAAGAAATTTTGATCATCTTCTTCAATCATTTTGTCACCACACCGAGGCTTTTAACCATTTCTTGTCAATGACCGATTTCTTATCCTTTTTTCTTGACTTAATCGTTGCATACTTGAGATTTTTCTTACTTGATTTGATGATCAAACTTCCAATGAAATTTTTATTCTTTTTCTACGAAATTCAATCATCCAAACAAGTGAAAGGAAACTAAAAACTTCTAACATTAAATCACATGTGCTTAAACATTAACTTATGAAAGATTTTCATCCTTAATGCTATTGTTTTAAGCCAAACATGATTTAAAATCACTTGAAATGGCCACAAAATATAGTCCATAAAATGCTATTATCAACTCCCCCACACTTTAACTTTTGCATGTTCTCAAACAATCAAAAAGCAATACCAAAAGTTTAAGAGATAGGAATGTACACACTTATTCAAATTCATTTCATTTAACAATAAGAAACACCCTTATAATTTCATCAATATTTCAAGTACTCATATATCAAGCTAAACAAAGATTATTGTATGCCTAAGATAACATATTCGACTCATTCCTTTATCTTCAACTTGAATATAACAGTGAATGACCCGCAATAGCTATGTGAAATACAGTTTTCCCAAGTCATTCTCCAAGTTCTTGCCATGATAAAATTCCTGCATATTAGTAGAGGGGTTCTTGTTACTTTTGCATATATTCTAGTGCTCCTTAGGGAAATTGTCTTTTGATGCGACAAATGATATTTTTAGATGAAGATTGTCAGTCACTCAACAACTACCCACTCAAATACCATTTGACACGAAGATCAACACTTTTAGATGAACACCCCGATTACTTAATACAAGAGTTCTTGGAAATAGAAACTCACTCTTATTCATTATTTTTTCTTTTTTCTTTTTTCTTTTTTGCCCTTTTTTCCTTCTTTTTTTTCTTCTTCTCTTTTTCTTTTTTCTTTTTTTTTTAAAATCCCCTCTTACAAAAATTAGGCTAAGAACTAAGGAGAATAACTGGAAGATAATTGTACTCACATAAACTATACATATCCCCCAACCAACATAATCAAGAGAAAATAAGGAAAGTCATCAAACATGCACTTATAGGCACAATTTTTTCTTCTTAACAAGGTATAGTTTCCTATTTTACAATTCATCATCATAGTCAAGGTGTTCCAAATTATTAAAATCATGAATTTTTCAAAGTAAGTGCACAATTTCTTCCAAAATTAGGGAACTAATTTAGTCACTTAGCACTATATTTAAGGTAACTGGACACATTTTTCAAAATTTTTGAAAAGTTTTTAAAAAATTTTGATAGAGTTTCCCCTTATAAAAGAATCAAACTCCCTGTCAACAACCCAATTAATTGCAAGTCCAATCATCATAAAAACTCTTGATCATGTATGTCCATGGCCATTCAATTACCAAAAACCAATTTCCTTTTTGCAAATTATTTAGTTGTTGTTAATCAATAAAATTGAGTAACAATGATATAAAAGAATGAATGGAACGTAAGGAATAGACACACAAGAGTAGTGATGTACTTGGGTGGATTTTTGTTGTTGCATTTCATGAATTATATGACTAGTATTTATATTTTCACTCCTAGAGTAGGAAGAATGATGTTAGTTACAATCAATTCATCATGAGAATGAGTCTTCATTAACTTTGAAAATGAATCCCTTGAGACGAGAGTAATTAGCAAGAGAATGATCATTTCACTTGTATTCTAGACCATTACTGGAATCTACACCTTAGAATTTTATATTCGGTAATTTCTCCTCAAGAATTTCATCTACATGTTCAGCTTACAATTCTAGTGTGTTTGACATAGTCACTTTTTATTGTCTAATTTGTTTGCTGTCTAAATATTAGAGTGAAGTAAGGAACTAGTGATTGAATTTCAAGTTTCTTATGGGATCAACGCTTACACTCCTTACACTGTAGTTACGACATGTATAGTTGCAGAGAACGGAAGTATTTGGAATTAAATTTGAGTGCATATTTAAAACCCGTCAAACCACATGTTTTATTACTATTTATCATGTACTTTGAACAAATTAAATATAAATATTGTTAAAAAATTCTTTATTTATGTATTTTTTACGAATTATGACTTGTTCATGTATAGTTTTAATGATGTAGTTTCGTGAATGTTAAATTAGTTTTACAACTTAATAGTTATAGTAATTGTATTAAGAAAATTGAAGAGTAATAAGTGAGTTTGCATTGAACTCGATTAAGGCTAAAAAACTCGAATATTTTGTGAGTCAAGTATAAAATTCACATTTATCAACCTGAAACTCATAGCTCAAATCCCAAAAGTGTTACAAATAAAATGAATTGAATATGAACTTATGAAAGCCCAGCTCAGATGGCCCTAAGCAGTCAAACTAATTACCAAATGACCTATTATTATATTCCCAAAAGTACTCCATCAGTGAAGTACGAATTGAACTACTGAAGCCCATGTTACAGCATCAAACAAGTTCTGTCAATTCTATATGGTAAGTGATAAATCAACTATAACATTACCCTACGCAACAACATGGAGTTAAGAACCCACCGAACAAGAAGTATAAGTAATTTTCCCTTCAGTAGTCTATGGATCATGCACACACTCGTTTCCCTCTTGATGCCAAACCTTTCATCAAATTCCCTTGCGTTCCTCGTCACTTGGAACTATGACTGCAAACGAACCAAGCCGCTCCCGAACCACTCGATCAATATCGAGCTCAACTCGAACTCAAGCTCAAAATATTAAACTCGTTAGCTCGCAAGTCGGCTCGCGAGCTCGAGTATATATATATATATTTATATTTTAATTTTAATAGTAAAATTGCATATGCATCCTTAATATTTTATTATTTATTAAGAAAAAAATATTATTTTATTAATTTTTTTAAAAATAAAATAATTATTTTTTATTTTTTTAAGCTCGAACTCGAGTTTTAAATTGTCAGCTCATCAAGCTCAAACTTGAGTTCGAATTCAATAAAATTAAGTCAAGACTCGACTCGATTAGGTCAAAACTAGATTCGACTCGACTCGTTTACAGCCGTATTTGGAACACAACATGAAACTCATAGCTCGAATGTCAAAAACGTCACAAATTAAATGAATTGAATCTAGACTTATGAAAGCCCAACTCAAATGGCCCGAAGCAGTCAAACTAATTACCAAATGACCTATTATAATATTCCCAACTCCCAAGAGTACTCCATCAATGAAGTATGAATTGAACTACTGAAGCCCATGTTAAGGCATCAAACAAGTTCTGTCAATTCTACTTGATATGTGATAAATCAATTATAATAGTACCCTACGCAGCAACATGGAGTTAAGACCTCACTGAACAAGAAGTATAAGCAATTTTCCCTTCAGTAGTCTATGGATCATGCACACACTCGTTTCCCTCTTGATGCCAAACCTTTCGTCAAATTTCCCTGCGTTCCTCGTCACTTGGAACAAAACAATTTGCGTTGTTTGATTTGAAAAGAAAAGAACGGGAAAAATATCCCATGTGCGTCGTTTATTTTTTTTAGGGCTACAATAATATATGAAGTACGACTCTCCTTTTCTTAAAACAAGATCAAAATATCTCTTTAAGTCCCTTAATAATATTTTTACTATATTTAATCACATACTCTCAACTTATTTAATTATGAACGAGACCTAAAATAATATTAATTTTTTTATTGGGGTATTACATTTGGTGTTCTGTATTTCCGTCAATTTGGCTTATTTCATTTGTCTTCAGAACGGTTGTTGCAAGTTCTTTGAACTTCTTTTTTATTCATGCATGGTCAATCAGCCATTGGACCATGAACATTTGGGCATGTAATGGTAGTAAGCTGAGCTAAGGAGAATGAATTGAAATTGACAAAGCTGAATTTGCTAATGGAACTTGATAATAATTCCCAATGGTAACAGGATTAGTAGAAAAACAACTCGAAGCTCATATATTGATATTAATTGAAGAAGTTACAGAAATGGGCAGCAAAAGAAAGAAGATGAATAAGAAGGGAGGAAACTTGGGAGGGGGAAAGAAGATTTGGAATGGTCCCAAATCTGACAAATAACAAACATTCACTAGTCTATTACAATAGCAAATCTCCTTATATAAATCTGCTAAGCCAATAACTAACTTCTAAAAGTTATAATCACATTAAGACACGTGTCCTCCATTGTTTTCAAGCTGTTGTAGGACCACAGCTGCTGCCTTCACGTTGCTAAGCTGATTTTCCCAAAAAAGATGTGCTTCCAGAATCACGCTTTCATCCACTTCTTCTTCTTTTGTGATCACGCCTTCTGATTCTAGTATCACGCCTTCCATTTCTTTGCTCTTAGTTCAATTCTATTCCATGACAATAGCTTCCCATTCAAAACAATCTTGCCCTCAAGATTGAAATTCTGGAAACCTTCGCTCAATATCCTCTGCGTCTTCCCAAGTAGCTTCTGTGAGAGAGGCTTCCCACTATTGCACTAGCCACTGGACTGTTGCTGCATTCTTTTCTTTACAATTCTTCTATCTAGCACTATCAGTGGCTCTATCCTCAGTGTCCTTTCTCGTCTGTGCCTAGCAGTTGAAGTACAGGAACTACCTTCTGTCCCACCTTCCTCTTTAATAGGGAAACATGAAAGATTGGGTGTATCGTTGATTGTGCTGGTAACTGGAGTCTGTAGGCCACCTTTCCTATCTGTTGCACTATCTGGTAGGGTCCCAAGTACTTGGCTGATAACTTAGAGTTGCCCCTTATCTCTACCGAGTTTTGTCTGTAAGATTGTAGCCTAAGGTATACGCAATCACCAACCTCAAATTCCCTCTCAGATCTCTTTTTTGTCCGCATACACTTTCATTCTGTTCTTTGCTTCCTTCAGATTCTTCTTGAGTAGCTCATCTATCCTCTGTCTATCCTTCAAATGGTCTGCAACAATGGCTACCTTAGAGTGTGAGTATGAGCCTAAGGCCAATTTTGAGGAGGGGAGGGTTCCATTCCATATAGAGCCTCAAAGGGGCTCATCTGAATGGCAGTATGATAAGTTGTGTTATACCACCACTCTGCCAGAGATAGCCCTATGTTCCACCTCTTTGGTTTCAAATGAGTCATGTACCTTAGATACATTTCCAGCACCTGATTCACCCTCTCAGATTGTCCATCAGTCTGAGAGTGGTATGCAGTGCTTAGACATAATTCAGTTCCCAATAGTGTGAATAATTCTATCCAAAATTGACTAGTAAAAATCTTATCCTCTATCAGATAACATGCTTAGTGGCACACCATGCAGCTTGCAAACCTGATCCAAGAAGACTCAGGCCACTGTTGGGGCATCAAAAGGATGTGTTAAACTAGTAAAATGAGCATATTTTGTGAATCTGTCCATTATTACCATAATAGTGTCTTTCCTTTTTGAAGTAGGTAGTCCTTCAATGAAGTCCATAGTGACATGACTGGCAACAAAAGGATGTGTTAAACTAGTAAAATGAGCATATTTTGTGAATCTGTCCATTATTACCATAATAGTGTCTTTCCTTTTTGAAGTAGGTAGTCCTTCAATGAAGTCCATAGTGACATGACTCCATGAGTACTGAGGTGAGTACTGATTGCAGGAGACCAGGATCAGCAATATGCTCATCCTTGCACTTCCTACAAGTATCACACTACAACACTGTAGCCTTGATCTCCTTGTACATTCTTGGCCAGTGAAATAGCTGTTTGGCTCTCAGGTAACTGGCTTGCACCCCAGAATGTCCTCCTAGCTGGGAGTCATGGATGGTAGTAATTATTTTCCTCCTAATTCCTCCTTCCTTCCTACCATTACTCTTCCCTTATATTTGACTATTCCATCCTAGTAGGAGTAGTCCTATAGGGAACCAGGTGTGAGTACCAACTCCTTGATCATCTTCTGAACCTCCTCATCTCCTTGGAAGCTCTCCATCACCTCCCTTACCCATTCAGGGATAGCACAGGTCACCTTTGCATACTCCTCTTCTTCCTTGTTTGTTCTCCTGGATAGTGCATCTGCAACAACATTTTCCCTTCCCTTTTTGTACTGAATTTCATAATTCAACCCCAACAGCTTAGTGAGCTCCGGTGATCTGTTCTGATAATGAACTGGTCACCCTCTAAGTAGTACCTCCATTTGGTGACTGTAGTAACCAGTGCTTGTAGCTCATTTTCATAGATGGACAGCTCCAGATTCTTTGCCTCCAAACTTTGACTCAACTATGCTATAGGTCTCCTTTCCTGCATAAGCACAACTCCCATTCTACCATAACAAGCATCAGTTTCTACAATGAAAGGTTTACCAAAATCTGGTAAGGCTACTACAGGGGTGCTGCATATAGCCATCTTCAGCCCTTAAAATGTCTCCTCAGCCTCCTCATTCCAATGGAATCCACCTTTCTTCAGTAGTGAGGTAAGGGGTTTGGCAATGGATCCATAACCCCTCACAAATTTCCTGTAATATATAGTCAATCCCAGAAATCCCTTCAGTTGTTTCACATTTTCAGGTTTTGGCCAGTTCATTGTACCTTCAATTTTCTTAAGATCTGCCCGCGCTCCCTCAGCAATGATTATGTGGCCTAAGCATTCAATCTGAGTTTGAGCAAAGCAACACTTACTCTTCTTAGCATATAATTGATGTTGTCTTAGCATGTTCAGTACTACTACTTATTTGAGATGATCCCCCATTGTAGAACTGTATACCAAAATGTCATCAAAAAACACAATGACATACTTCCTCAGTTGCTCCTTGAAAACCTGGTTCATTAAACTCTGGAATGTAGCAAGGACATTAGTCAATCCGAATGGCATGACCTTGAATTCATATAGCCCCTGGTGAGTCCTAAATGCAGTCCTATGTCTGTCTTCCACTTTGACTCTGGTTTGGTGGTATCCTGCCCTCAAATCTATCTTGGTAAAGTACTTAGATCCATGCAACTCATCAATTAGCTCATCAATTAGTGGCATAGGGAACTTGTCCTTCATTGTGATTTCATTGAGCTGCCTATAGTCCACACAGAACCTCCAACTCCTATCCTTCATCTTGACCAACAACACCGGTAAGGCAAATGAGCTATTGCTAGGTTGAATAATTCCCATCTGTAACGTTTCTTTCACCAGTTTTCTATCTCAGATTTCTGCACATAAGGGCACCTGTAAGGTCTGATCTGAAAAGCTTTGGCCCCCTCCCTCAATGGAATTCCATGATCATGACTCCTGGAGGGGGAGGCAATCCTTGTTGCTTAGCAAATACATCCCTGAACTGGTTTAGAATCTCTTCCATGCCTGTTGGGATCCCCTTTTGTCCTACCCGTCCTTCCTCTACCATGGTTAATTAAGCAGTAACTCTATACACCTGTTTCCTCTTCCATTTGGCTAATTTGCTCCCCTTGGTTGTTGTGAGCTTCAGGTCCCCGGATTCTCCCTTCAATTTCACCTTTTTCCTTCCTTTGCAAAACCTCATGCTCAGTCCCTTGAAATCAAATTCAATGGGGTTGTACCTGGCTAGCCAATCAACCTCCAACACCAAGCCACAGCTCCCTAACTTCAAAGTGTTAAAGTTATGTTGGAACTCATACCCCTGCATTTTCCATTCCAAAGTTTTGTTGAGCTGTCTGGACTCCAACCTTTTCCCCATTAGCCACTCTAACTCTCAGTGGAGCTTTTGTTACCTGTAACTGTAGTTGTGTAGCTAGTCTCTCATCTAGGAAATAATGTGTGCTACCACTATCCACTAATATTAGGACCTCCTTGCCCCCCAGAGTTCCTTTAAGCTTGAATGTTCAGTGTCCATTTCCTCCAGCTAGGGTGTGGATAGATACCTCTATTTTCTAATTACTTATCCCATCTTCAATGCAATCAAGAACTCTTACCCTTCATCTCCTACTTCCTCAATGACCTCAACTAAATCATCCTACTCATCCTCCAAGATGTAATGTATTTGGGCTTGTTTGTAGACATGGCCTAGGGTGTATGGTTCTGCACACTTATAGCACAACCCCCTTACCCTCCTATAGCTAAACTTTGAGGAGGTAATCTTCCTGAACTGGTCTGTTGTAGTAGCTTCTACCCTATTCCTTCTGTTATTATTGTTTCCAGGGTTCTTAGGTTTGTCATTAGACCATTTGTATCTCATCTGTGTTGTTAGTCACCTGGGGATTTGAATTTGGTGGGTATTTCTGAGTCATAATTCTTTGTGTCTTCCTTATAGCTTCCAAGTTCTTTTCTTGTAACTTAGCAGCTTCTATGGTATCTGCTAGGTGAGAGGTTTAGCCATTTTCACCATACTTACAATTTCACTTTTCAATCCACTTAGAAAACATGATTTGTAATATGAATCGAGTTGGCCAGGAAGTAATGGCATTACCAGTGATTTCAGCAGTTCGAATTTCTCCAGCTAGTAACTACACTCCGAGTATGTGTCAGCTTGTTGAATTATTCTATGGTCTCCTCTGATGTCCCTCCTTCAAATCTCTCACACATTGCCATGGACAGTTCATCCCAGGTAACCGACTCTCTCCCATGATACATCCCATAAAACCATATGTCTGCCTTGTCTCTGAAGTGTAGCTGAGCCAGATCAGATTTCAATCCTTCTTCCGCCCCCTGGATCTTGAAGTATTTATTGGCCCTCTTGACCCACTCTCTAGGATTATCCCCATCAAACATAGGAAAATCTTGCTTAGGTAGCCTGGCTCCTCCTTTCCCTTCTATTTTCTCAGGTTTCCCTTTAACTAGGTCCAACTTCTGTTCACCTCCAGAGCTGCTACCTTCCCCTATTCTCCCTTAATCATTCAACTTGGCCATCATACTCATCATACTCTCATACTTCTGATCCAAGTTTTTAGTAGTTTTCTCAGTACTCTCCTGCCTGTGGTCCATGGCTCTCATAGCTTGTTCCAGTCCATCATTCTTATTGGCGAACGTTCTCATGGCACTCCCCCAGCTCAATTAGATCTTTCTTCAACATTTCTTCCTGAGTTTTAGTCATCCCATTGGCTCGTAGCTAGCTTTGATACCACTGTAATGGTACCAAGTTGAGGTAAGAAGAATGAATTCAAATTGACAAAGCTGAATTTGTTAATGGAACTTGATAATAATTCCCAATGGTAACAAAATTAATAGAAAAACAACTCGAAGCTTATATATTGATATTAATTGAAGAAGTTACAAAAATGAGCGGGAAAAGTAAGAAGATGAATAAGAAGGGAGGAAACTTGGGAGGGGGGAAAGAAGATTGGGAATGGTCCCAAATCTAACAAATAATAAACATTCACTACTCTATTACAATAGCAAATCTCCTTATATAAAGCTACTAAGCCAGTAACTAACTTCTAAAAGTTAGAATCACATTAAGACACATGTCCTCCATTGTTTTCAAGTTGTTGCAGGACCACAGGTGCTGCCTTCACGTTGATGAGCTGATTTTCCCAAAAAAGGCGTGCTTTCAGAATCACGCCTTCGTCCACTTCTTCTTTTCTGATCATGCCTTCGGCTTCTAGTTTTACGCCTTCCATTTCTTTGCTCTTAACTCAATTCTGTTCCATGACAGGGCAGCAAGCCTGGCCATTTATTCTATTGTAATTAACTACCTCGAGACGTTCATGACATTGTGGGGAAAACAATATCAGAAACCAAAATAACAAAACGAATTACAGGTTCTTTGTTTTTGCAAAAATAAATGGGGATTCATTTTAACTTCTGTTATCACAAGAAGCAGCCAGCGGCTTGTAGGGTTCAATTTGGACATGAAATGAGCCTATCATTAACCCCATTTCGTAGAAGGTTGTAGAGTTCTTTCCTATATCGAGAAAAAAAAATCTGTTGATGATCTGAATAAATAGACAGCAGTGGTATTAGGATTATGACCTTACAGCAAGTACCAAAAGGGCAAAAAAAAAGAAAAGAAAAAAATAGGGTTCTTATTCCCTCGAAAGTGTAAAATTTAAGGTTGACTCAGTTGTTGTGGACTAATCAAACTTGTACCTTATTTTGTTTTAGAGTCTAATTGTAAGCCTGTGATTGGACCTATTCCAGGATGGTCGAACTTTGCTGTGACTTTGTATTATTTCAGGGCATGAAGACCAAGGAATGGTATTGGAAATTTCCTCTTCTCTTTTTTTATGCATAAAATAAAATAGAGCAAATTACACTTTACCCCCTTGTGGTATAGCTAATTTTCACATAACCCCCTAGAGTTTTAAAAACTATATATAACCCCTTTATAGTTTAAATTAAAGTGTCAAAGTGACGGAAATGTTCATCCGTAACAGAATCTATGAAAATGTCGAAATTACTCTTGTTAAAAAACTAAAATAACTAAAATGACCAAAATATATAAACATAATATGCATGACACTCTAATCCGTATGATTTTATATTTTACCATATAACTTCTTTATGGTTTAATGCCTTATCATAGAACCTTTTTATGGTTATTAATATATATACATAATCCCATTGTGGTTAATAAATAATTTTCAACTTTACACGGGGGTATTTTTGACATTTTAATTGACTCCGTTATGTATTACAAATTCCGTCACTTTGACACTTTAATCCAAATTATAAGGGGATTATGTATAGCTTTTGAAATTATAAGGGGATTATGTACAAAAATACTAAACCATAGACGGGTAAAGTGTAATTTTTCCAATAAAATATTATCTATCTATTTAAGAATCTAAATTTACGTCTGGGGACTGTTGATCCTGGTAATCTTGGCTGTCAAGGGCAGCCAAAGTATTCTACCTTCTGCTTTTTATATTACATTTTTAGGCTGTTACGAACTGCTTAATATCAAAATTGTCCTATTTTAAAAATGAAGTGATAACCTGAAAACAAAAAATAGAAACATCTTCAGGGACATTATAGTCAATAAATAAATCCAATATTTATCATGGGAAAAAAGAAAAGAAAAGAAATTCTCTTATGTGAAAAGAAATCTGACTGTGTACAGAAGAACGTGAAAAGGAACACCAAAGGTGCACTCCTCCACAAACTGAGATATTTCTGATGAAAGAGCACCGGTACAAAGGCGTAATGCTCCCTAATGATGGTGGTTCAGTTTTGGTCGATTTCTTGTCACCATGTTAGGTCCCTCTCTTAGAATAGCTTGAATAGGTTAGAGTAGGAGTGGAAGAATGTATAAATGATGACAGTTGAAAAAAATAAAAAACAAAGGCATTCTATACCACACAATACGAGAAAGACGAAAGAATACCCATTTGCCTTCCCGGGCAAACGCGGAAAGGTCAAACAATTCAATAAGTATATACCATTATCCATAGACTTCAAAAAGAGATAATTTTAGAAACCATCCCTGAAATTTCTAATAGTTGCAGGGAGCTCCCCTAAGATTCTAAAAATTGCATAAACCTCTTGTTTTTCAATGTTTTTGGTAACAAAATAGACCAAAATAATAATACATGCCAAATTTACCTTTGAATATCCTATAATACCTTTCTCTTAATCTATAAAAACAAAAATTGTGTTGTTCTAAAAGTTCTTAAGTTGGCAAATATATGTTTCGTGCCAAGCAATATGTGATTAATGGTCTCAATATCAATTTGATGTCGGTGAAGTGCTTGATATTTGTATTATCATTTTTTCCATAGTTGTCATGCAACTTTTGCCTCTTTCTTTTTTCCAATGCAAAAAGGGAAAAAAAAGTCGGGATGTGAATTAGGTAGTAGAGGAAGCTACTTTATCTAGGTACACGAATAAGGTAGAAAGTACATGATTAATCCAAGAAGAAAAGGATGTGATGAAATTGTAGTTCGTTAATGATGATAATAGGAATTTAAGTCAATGGAAAAGAAATACTGATGGCTGCGGTTGATACTCTTTTCCCATTTCTTTTTTTTCCTATAAATAGGTCTAAGTATTATGTGAGTGTCATTTACGTAAGTTTACATTAGAAGGGAGGTAAGTGTAATATTTAAAATTTCAAGGGAAACTCCTAAAACTATTAAAAAGCTCAGGGAGGTTTCCAAAATTATCCCTTAAAAAAATACACTATTTTCTTTTGAAAATTGCTTGTAGATGTTACTTGTCCAGGCGTTCCTTCTCCATAGCTCTCCACTCTGTTTCCCTTCTCATTCTTCTTTCCCTTTTCTCTCTATTTAAGCCAAGGAAGACCGCCTCAAATCTCAGTCAACCTATCAAAGATCACAACTTGCAATTTACTCTGATCAAAATATCCAGAATGATCGAAGTGAGATGATTTTGGTGAAGACACCCATCTCCTTCTCCTCCTCTGATTCTGGTGAGTTTCAAGTTATCGAATTTGCTTCTTTGTTGTTTTATACTGACTAGGCGTTGACTTTTTTATTCCCACTGCTTGTTGCAGTTTTCTGAGAAAAAGTTGGAGATTTCAAGTCTCAATTATTTTTTGTCCTTTGTTGTTTCTTCAGCGAGTCCTAGTTGATTCTGAGTCCATCAAGTTCTCAACAACAGGGCACTTCACCCTGGTGAGTTGACCCACCTGGACCGATCAGGTTATCATACAGATTACACTAACACTCATTCCCTCCTTTCAATCCTTTTAGTTTATGTACTTCAAGAAGACGAATATAAATGGAAGGAGAGTTATTGTTTCCTCAAATATACAACCCTGATGCCTATCTACATGCTTGCTTGAATTAAAAAGGAAAGAAATTCATATTTTTGTCTAGCAAAAATGACCGAGGCCGCTGTCAATTTTGCTGTGGAAACCATTCGCAACCTGATTGAAGAAACGAAGTTCTTACATGTGGTTAGTGACCAAGTGGCGCAACTTCAAGATGAGATAAAGCAGATGCGATCGTTCTTCAAAGATGCAGATGCAAGGCAACATGACGAGGAAACGGTTAAGGAGTGGATTTCACAAGCTAGAGATCTAGCTTATGAGGTTGATGACCTGTTTGAAAGCTATGCTTTCAAAATTGCGGGTCGCATGAGGAAAGGCATTCGAGGTATCATAAAGATATACCCTTACTAATTGATTATCTACAAGAATAATTATATTCTCTTAATACTTCCCCTCAAGTTGGAGCATATATATCATAAGCACCCAACTTGTTACAAATGTATTTCACCCTAGAGCCCCCTAAACTCTTGGTAAACACATCAGCCAATTGATCTACAGATGGTATATGAAATGTTTTGATGACTTCGTCAAGCAATTTCTCTCGAATGAAATGACAATCAATTTCAATATATTTTGTCCTTTCATGAAACACTGGATTAGACGCAATATGAACAGCTGCCTGATTATCACACACTAAATTCATAGGCTGTTTATGCTCAAACCCAATTTCAAGTAACATGCTCTTCAACCAAACCAATTCACACACAGTGTGAGCCATAGCGCGGTATTCAGATTCTGCACTTGATCTGGAAACAACTGTTTGCTTCTTACTCTTCCACGACACTAAATTACCCCCAACAAATACACAATATCCTGTGGTCGATCTTCGATCTGAGGCAGAACAAGCCCAATCTGCATCACTATATCCTTCAATATCAGTGTGTCCATGATTTTGATACAACAACCCTTTTCCAGGAGCACTCTTAAGATACCTGAGAATCCGTATAACAGCATCCCAATGACTAGTACGAGGGGTATCAAGAAATTGACTCACAACACTCACTGCAAACGAAATGTCAGGTCTTGTTACAGTGAGATAATTTAATTTACCCACAAGTCTTCGATATTGCTTAGGATAATCAAGTAATATACCTTGATCTCCTACTAATTTCACATTAGGATCCATAGGAGTATCCACAGGTCGGCAACCTAACATCCCAACTTCACTCAGCATATTGAATACATATTTTATTTGACATAAATAAATTCCATATTTAGACCGAGCTATCTCAATATCCAGAAAATACTATAGATGACCTAAATCCTTTGTCTGAAAGTTTGCCTGCAAATTGGATTTAAGTTTCTAGATCCCCACAACATCATCACTTGTAATCACAATATAATCCACATAAACAACTAATAAAATTTTATCAGCATTAGAATGCCGATAAAATACAGAATGATCTATTCCACATCTTGTCAGACCGAACTCCATGACAACACTACTAAACCGGCCAAACCAGGCCGTCGGAGACTGTTTTAATCCATATAAGGATTTTTTCAAACGATAAACCAATCGCGAATTCTTCCCCTGAACAACAAATCCAGGAGGTTGTTCCATATATACCTCTTCTTCCAAATCTCCATGCAGAAATGCATTTTTCACATCCAACTGATGCAATGGCCAATTGTAAGTTGCTGCCAAAGAGATAAGAAGATGAACCGAAGTAATCTATGCAACAGGAGAAAATGTTTCTAAGTAGTCTACTCCATACACCTGAGTAAATCCTTTATCTACCAGACAAGCCTTCAATCTATCAATAGAACCATTAGGCTGCACTTTTATAGTGTACACCCATTTACAACCAACAACAGGCTTACCTGAAAGGCGAGGGACAAGATCCCAAGTACCATTTTGTTCCAAAGCAGACATCTCTTCTTGCATAGCTAATCTCCAACCAGGATGATTAAGAGCATAGGTAATAGACTTAGGAATGGAGATAGAATCAAGGGAAGCAACAAAAGAAGAATATGACATAGAGAGAAGAGAATAAGAAACAAAATTAGAAATAGAATGGAAAGTACAATGTCTCTTACCTTTGCGTAAAACAATAGGAAGATCTAACTCAGAGGAGGGCGTCATACCTGGATTTGAAGATTGAGAGTTAATTGGTGAAGTGCGTGGCATATCAGGAACTTTCTCAACCATGAAACGACGAGAGTAAATTTGAAGATGAGGACGAGATAATCGAGCTATGGAATCTGGTGGACTAGATAACTCAGATAATAAAGAGAAAGGGACTGGTAAAACAGGAGAGGAAAAAGAGGGACACTGGTCTAACTCACAAGGCATACTGTGTTTGATAAAATATGGAGTGGATTCAAAGAAAGTAACATCAGCACAAGTAAAAAATCGATTTAAAACTGGACTGTAACATCTATACCCTTTTTGCGCTCGTGCGTATCCTAAGAAAATATACTTAATAGCACGAGAATCTAATTTATCCACCCCGGGAGCAAGCTGATGAACAAAGCACACACATCCAAAAATACGATGAGGTAATTTAAATACAGGTTCATGAGGAAAAGGAATGGAGTGAGGTAATTGACCTCCAAGAATATTAGATGGCATGCGATTAATTAAATAACATGCAGTTAAATTGTTTGGGCACATTCATGTGCAACAACAGTGTTCGAGCAATTTCGATTAAATGTCCAATTTTTCTTTCAGCAACTCCATTCTGTTGTGGAGTGTGAGGACAAGATGACTGATGAATAATACCAGACGTAGTCATAAAGGTATTAAAAGGAGTGAAAAAAATATTCTTTCACATTATCACTGCGAAGTATATGTACAGGTACACCAAATTGATTCTTTATTTCTGTAACAAATGCACAAAAAATAGAATATAGTTCTGAACGATTTTTCATTAAATAGAGCCATGTAACTCTTGAAAAATCATCAACAAAGATTACAAAATATTTAAAACCTAACTTTGAAGTGACTCGACTAGGACCCCAAACATCAGAATGAACTAACAAAAAGGGTTCAGAAACCCGTTTATTGACTCTAGGAGCAAAAGAAACACGATGATGCTTCCCAAACTGACAAGACTCGCATTCTATCGAAGAAAATTGATTCAAAGTAGGAACCAACTTTTTCAAATTTTATAGAGACGGATGATCCAAACGACAGTGAATTTCAAGAGGAGAAACAGTAGCAGGACATGCAATCGGACTATTAGAGTTGAGAAAATAAAGACAATTATGCTCATGCCCTCCACCAATTGTCCTCTTTGTTTTCAAATCCTGAATGACAACAAAATCAGGAGAAAAAGTAATTGAACACTGTAGAAATTTAGTGAGCTTACTAACAGACATTAAATTAAAGGGCAAATCGAGTACGTAAAGAACAGAAGACAGCGGAAGAGATGGATTAATTTCTACAGTACCTAGTCCTTTAACTTTAGTGGTAGATCCATCAGCTAAAGTAACATGAGAAAAGGAAGTAGACTCTTGAAAATTAGAAAAGTTTTTAGAGGTACCTGACATATGATCAGTAGCCCCGGAATCAATAATCCATAAGTCATTACCTTTTTGTGCTAAAGAAGCAGAGGGAAGAGATGCGTGATTTGTAAGTTGGTACTGTAAGAATTTAACATAATCTTCCTCGGATATAGTGACAGTTTTCTGGGAACTCGATTCAACTTGGTCAGTGGTAACCGCATTAACAAATCTTTCAACCATAGCGAATAGCACTTTAAACCAAAGGAAGGGTCAAAACTCGAGATGAACAGTGACGCTTGAACAGTGTGCCGTGCACAGCACACCGTGAACAGTAACGGCGTGAACAGTGCTGTGCCGTGAACAGTACGGCGTGAATAGTGCTGCGATGAACAGTGCGCTGAACAGTACTTTTGCTAGATGTTTAACCCTAACCCTAGGACTTTAGCTTTGATACCATGTTAACAGGTATTTTGGGAGGAAAACATCTAGTCACTGTATTATGAGTGACCAACTAGTATTTATAGGAGTACAAACCTAATAAACTATTTACAAGAATACCCTTACTAATTGATTATCTACAAGAATACTTATATTTTCTTAACAGTATCCTGAATGAGTGCTATGATAGGCACACCATTTGAACAGGTACTCAAACGCTGAAAACCAAAATCTCTCATCTTACCAAAAGACTTCGGGATTATGGGATCAGAGTTATGGAAAGACAGGAGGGTGCAAGTTCATCGCATCAACAATTGAGGCGGACATATTCCCATGTTGTCGACGATGACTTTGTTGGATTGGAGGGTGATGTCGAGATGCTGGTAAAGCATCTGGTGAGGGGAAGTGGTCATGAGATTGATAAATGCTTCAGTGTTGTCTCCATATGTGGGATGGGGGGCTTAGGAAAGACAACTCTTGCCAGAAAGGTATACAATCACCCTCAAGTGAGGCGTTGCTTGGATATGTGTATCACAAACATGGCAAAAGGAAGACATTTTGCAACAGATCTTGTTACACCTAATCCCAGAAAGGAGAGAAGAAATACTGAAGTGGAAGGATGAGGAGCTAGTCAGAAATCTTTTCCAAATCCAGCAAAATAAAAAATATCTTATAGTTCTTGATGACATTGGTCTACAGATGCTTGGGAATGTATAAAGCATGCATTTTCGATTAGAAAGACCGGAAGCAAGATCTTAGTTACCTCTCGCAATAGAAATGTGGTTTTGCATATTGGTCCAGATGGTTTTCACCATCAACAGTGCCTTTTAAGTTACACCGAAAGTTGGCAGCTGTTTCAGAGGAAAGCCTTATGGGACAGATTTAATGGAGGTACATGTCTTTCTAGTATACTTTGTTACATAGTTTGCTAAACTGATAATTACTCATCTGTTTGCTAAACTGATAATTAGTCATCTCCCTTCTTTGGATGATCATCTATAGATCTTAATGCTTTGACGTGGCTATCATAGTTTGCTAAACTGATCATTACTCATCTTCCCCCTTTGGATGATAAACTGTAGATCTTGACGCGTTGTTGTGGCTATCCATATTAAAAGGGTAATTAAAAAAAAATACATCGGAGACTAGGAGGAAACACAGTTGCCATGGAATCAAGTTCATTTACCGTGCATTCAAAAATCAAATGCTGTGCAAGAAAACATGAATATTAGTACCTATTCCTCCACAAAAAACAAAAAGTTGCATCCGAGTCAAACAAGAATTAAAATATAAATGATTAGCATTTATTTTACCTATTTTTAGTTAGGTTTTAGGGTAATTTTTTGGTGTATTTTAAGTTAAAATGGAAGAATAGTTACATAAAAAGTTAAATGGATGAGGAAATGTGCTCGTAAAGTTGTTCTTCACTTTTCAATTCAAGTTTAGCTAGATCCAGTCAAATTTTATCAGAAAAATTGGTCTACAAAATAGTGTGACACAAGTGCAAGTTGCAAAATCAACTTGAAGAAGCTTCTCACGGATCCGTGAGGTCTACAATCGCCTCGCGGTTCTTCATTGTTCACAGTTTTGCACTTTCTGCTCAAATCTCAATTTTGCTCTGTTTTTGGACAAAATTCAACTGCAATTTTCTTAATAATGGATGCCGAATTAGCTCTTGCATAAAACATAAAAGTTGTAGATAATTTATCTAGCTATCTAGTTCATCAAGAATCATTTCATTTGGATCTCTGTAGGTTGAGAAATAATCAAAATACCCCTGACTGGTTGATACCCTATTTTGGCTTTCAACAAAAATTTTGCCCTACTATATTTTGACTTTTTGGCCAGGAAAATCAATGAACTGAATTTTTATGTTTTCACAAGAATTGTAGATATATGTCTTAGTTTTAAAATGGCTTAAGAATCATCTCAATTCGATATTGGTCTACAAAATAGTGTGACACAAGTGCAAGTTGCAAAATCAACTTGAAGAAGCTTCTCACGGATCCGTGAGGTCTACAATTGCCTCGCGGTTCTTCATTGTTCACAGTTTTGCACTTTCTGCTCAAATCTCAACTTTGCTCTGTTTTTGGACAAACTTCAACTGCAATTTTCTTAATGATAGATGCCGAATTAACTCTTGCATAAAACATAAAAGTTGTAGATAATTGATCTAGCGATCTAGTGCATCAAGAATCATTTCATTTGGATCTCTATAGGTCGAGAAATGATCAAAATACCCCAGACTGGTTGATGCCGTATTTCAGCCTTCGACAAAAATTTTGCCCTACTATATTTTGACTTTTTGGCCAGGAAAATCAATAAACTGAATTTTTATGTTTTCACAAGAATTGTAGATATATATCTTAGTTTTAACGTGGCTTAAGAATCATCTCAATTCGATACTCGTACCTCAAGATATAGCCAAAATACCAAGGTGTGTCAAAACTGTCCAGCATTTCTTGACTTGAATCAATTTATAAGATACCAAAACCTACAAAATCAACACAAATTTTGTATATTAAGCCACACTTTTGCATTTTTTGGTAAAGGGACACTACTTGTATGAAAAGTAACTTATCAAGGAATTCAATTCTTCTATTTTAACTTAAAACAACAAAAAACTTACCTAACTAAAAATAGGTAAAATAAATGCTAATCAAACTCCTCCACAATTGAAGTATTGCTTGTTCTCAAGCAATTTAAGAATTACAAACCATCACAATAGTTCACATATCCCTTTTGTGCTCATGTATCTTTCAAATTCATTTCCTCAATAACAATGTAAATTACCATTATATAACCATTCATTCCACCACAAATACTCATCATACCAAGTGAAGGAGAGAGAATTATATCAAGAATTAAGACTTGTTCAACTTATTTCCTTCCTTCAACTATATTCAGTTTAAGCAACTTATATGATCAAGTCAATAAAGTAGATGTCTATGTGATTGGTTGAGAAAAGAGTTTATAAACCAATGGACTCTAGAGTAAGGGAGTATTTTTCTAAACTAAGCTTGATATTAGTCATGAAAATGAACTATTTTGATCCTCACATCTTAGTGAAATCTTTTTTTGTCCCTCATTTTTAAAATAAAACAAATTAATCCCTCAAACTAGTCCCAGAATGACAACTTGATATAGAGTTTAGGAGTAAAATTGTTAAATGACTTCAGTCTTTTTCAAAAAGATATGTACATCAGATTAGATCAATATAGAAAGGAAATGAAAAATTATAACATCAAAAACAAATCGTTCACTCTGAAAAAATAAAAATTTTTAGAAAATTAAGTCAACAAAAAAGAGAAAATTAAAAATTATAACATAAAAAAAACCTCTAAGTTACAAATTTTATAAATAAAAAATTTTTAATTTTTCTAGAGAGAATGGTTTTGGTTTTGATGTCATAATTTTTGATTTTTTCTTTTATTAAAGAGAATTGTTTGTTTTTGATGTTATAATATTAATTTTTTCCTTTTTACGTTGACTTAATATAGCTTTCTTAAAAAAATTTTAATTTTTTTACAAAGAAGGGTTTTTTTTGATGTTATACTCTTTTTTTTTTTTTTTTTTTTGCTTTTTGTCTTGACTTAATGTCAAGTGCACAATAAGTGGAGTTAGATTTGGGCAAAATTAAACTGGTATTCTGATTTTGTCCCTAAAATCTATATCTGATTGTTATTGTAGGACTAGTTTTTTCATTTTTAGAATGTGAGGAAGTAATGTACTTCATTTTAAGAGTGAGAGACGAAAAGACCTTTTTTTTTTACAAAACGTGAGCGATGAAACTGGTCATTTTTCCTATTTAGCCATTGCGACTTTAGTGTGAAGTTGCTTTCCTTTTGTCCTCACATTGTTAATAGGTTTTACTTTTTGTTTTCTTTTTTTTTTATTTTGTTTTTGGTAAGCTTACTTCTTTACTGATATAACCACGAAATTTTCACGAGAAAGAGGAACCATTTAAATGCATACAAAAGAAATAACAAAAGGTGGAGCAGAATACAAACAAAATCTAGCCAATATATGCAAGACTGTAAGACAAAACTATATTAACATAGAACTGTTTGAACCTCTGGAGTTGCCTTTCAGCTTTTTCCAGCTTACAAGGCCTTTCCTTTGCACCAAATTTTAAAAATTCAAATACCCCATTTTCTGCAAGTATACATATACAGGGATATTAAGTATCAATCTCACAAGAAAAATTGTCAATTATTAGTAGTTTTCAAACTCCTTTATTATTTAGATTATCACAAATGTAAGAAGCTAAATCTACACTACAAACATGAAATAAAAGTAGTAAAACTAACAATAGAAAATTGCTAGGGTTATGGAATTCCTATCTACTTTTGCAGGTAAAATTACTGGTTAATTGAATGTTATTATCTTTTTTTTTCTTTTTTCTTTTTTCTTTTTTTTTTTTTTTGAAAAGATACAACAAGGTATCTTCACTTAATGTCCATTGATGAATTTAGTATACCAAAGACAAGTATTGAATGGTTCCATGAATGAACTAATGAACTTGAAAAGATACATCAATGTTTTTTTTTTTTTTAATCAAAATTTATTTATTCAAAAAGAATGAACGCCGAAGAATACAAGGCTTTGTTCAACACCATTTAATGCCTAACATAAGGAACTGCTAGCCTATCTAATCTCAGAAGAGCTTTAATCCTACGTGGCATCGCTTCTTCCCCGTTGTACACCACTTCGTGTCCCAATTGAGCCGAAGCCATTGCATCAGCAACCATATTCGCCTCGCGATAAACATGACTAACCGTTGCCCCCAGGTTTGCTAGTAGACACCGTAGCTTCCGCAGCACATTGCATAGTGGCCAGTTTGCCAAAGCCCCCGAGGAGATCATTCGAACGAGCGTATCCGAATCGCTCTCTGCCCTTACCCCTGTGAAGTGCCTTTCCTGGCAGTAGTTGAGACCCGCGAGTAGAGCAAGCGCCTCCGCATGTACCACACTCACCTCCCCAAACTCCTTGTAGAAGGCAAAGATCACCTTCCCTTCGCTGGACCGGACCACGCCTCCTTCGAAAGCCCCCGCTGAAGTGACACTAGCATCCGTGTTCAGTTTCAGATACTGCGTAGGGGGTTTGACCCATGCCACCAGCGACGGCCTCCGCCCTGCTACCACCTGCCTTCCTTTAGCCCAGACACAATCCCCGTCTCCCCGAAATGTGCGCCCTAATTTCTGCGCATCCCCCAATTGCTCAATGAGGTTTCCCACCTGCCCAATAATACGCTCCGCGCTCATTCTCGATCCCTCGAAGCGCGCATGATTCCTAGCTCGCCAGATAAACCACAGGGATGCCACAGGAACGATCACCCGTATATGATTCGCTGTCACCAACTGGTGAGATAAGAACCATGACAATAGCAGCGAGGGAACCGCGTGGAACCCCCTCTGCATAACACCAAATTGTTTGCCAAAATGCCCCCAGACAACTGATGCCACTGGTCCCGATCCAAATAGATGCCCCACTGTTTCCCGAGCCCTTTCACAGCAAGAGCACCTGGACCCTAGAAGAACACCTTTTCGCTGCAGTTGGTCATCCAAAGGAACCCAATTTTTTACCAAACGCCAGACGAAGAAAGAGAGTTTTTTTGGGAGAGCAGAACTCCAAATGAACTTGCACAACAGTGACCCATTCCTCTTATGCCGGAGCTCCTCCCAAGCCGTTGATACCGAAAACTCTCCAGAGGGTGACCCCTTCCAAACCAATTGATCCCTCTCCGCTGGGAAGATTTGCAGCTCCAAAATCATCGACACCAGCGGCTCCGGCAGCCATTGCCGAAGACGTGCCACATCCCAACCGTTCTGCAAATAGAGCTCACCAACGAGCACACACGGCAAATCCGACCCCCCCAGGAGTTGGGCCAGTGGTACCTCCGTGCACCAACGATCCTGCCAAAAATCAACCAAGCCTTCACCTAAACACCAGCGGATCCTTTTCTCCGCAAACTCGCGAATTTCAAGCAAACGCCGCCACGACGCCGGCGGCTGGTCGA
Source organism: Coffea arabica (assembly GCF_036785885.1). Taxonomy (NCBI): domain Eukaryota; kingdom Viridiplantae; phylum Streptophyta; class Magnoliopsida; order Gentianales; family Rubiaceae; genus Coffea; species Coffea arabica. Next base: position 25,616,115 of record NC_092321.1, read on the forward strand.
CCCTAGCAATGGCTGGGTGAACCCCCTTCACATATTTGCAGTGCATAAACTCTGCCCAGGCAGAATCTTTTGTCCGTAGCTTCCACCATAGCTTGCACGAAAAGGCCCTCATCCTATCCTCAAAAGAGCAGAAGCCCAATCCCCCTTCCTCCTCTGGAGCGCAAACTCTCTCCCAGGCTGCCCAGTGCACCCTCTTTTCCGTTGTGGAGTGGTCCCAGAGGAAGGCGTTGCAGATTCTTCCCAACGCGACAAACACCGCTTTGGGAGGTTGTAACACCTGGATCAAGTGCATCGGGATCGAGCTAAGCACATGCCGGATAAGAATTATTTTGCCTCCCATGGTTAGCATCTTGGAGCTCCAATGGAAAAGCCGTTGCCTCAGCTTGGTGAGCAACCCATCAAAATGCACACACCTAATTCTACCTTTTACCAGCGGAACCCCAAGGTACCGGAACGGTAATCTTTGCTCACGAAACCCAAGAATGGACTGTACTAGCTGGAGTTGGTCAGCCGATGCCCCGAATGCTGGGGAGAACGAGCTCTTTTCGACATTGACTTTTTGCCCTGACAACGCCTGGTACCACGCCAAAAAATCCTTAATCGCGGTCAATGCATCGGTCGAGCACCGTGTAAAGATCATGATATCATCTGCAAATGCTAAGTAGGGAACGCGTGAACCAGTGGAGATGTAAAACCTACTCTCCCGTGCCAGTAACAAGTCATGAATCCCCCGTCCTAGGAATTCGGCCACAAAAAGAAACAATGCTGGCGACAGGGGATCTCCTTGTCTCACCCCCCGCGTAGACTTAAAATACCCTGAGGGCTTGCCATTGATTAACACCGAGAACCATGAGTTCGAGAAGGTCCGAAAAACACAAGTCCACCACTTGTTCCTGGAATCCAAACTGGCGGAGCATGAAGAGCAGAAAAGGCCATTCTACCCTATCGTATGCCTTTTCCAAATCTAACTTGAGAATCAGGTTCGGGTCCTTCAGACGCCTATCTAGATCTTGTGCCATCTCCTGAGCCAGCAAGATATTATCAGTGATACCCCGACCTGGTACGAACCCTGTTTGCCATGGTGCAATAATCTGCGGGAGCACTTTGTTGAGTCTTGTTGCCAAAATCTTAGAGATAATTTTGGAGTTTACATTACAAAGGCTGATTGGTCGGAAGTCCCGCCATTGGCAGGCTCCCTCCACCTTGGGAATTAGAACCAAAAGAGCGCTTGACCACCCCCGTGGTTGACCCACCCCTTGGAAAAAAACCGAGATCGCCGCCACCAGGTCGTCCTTGATGATCGACCAGGAAACTTGATAAAACCCCACTCCAAAGCCATCGGGTCCCGGAGCACTATTGACCTCCATCGCAAAAACAACCTCTCGGATCTCCTCTGCTGTCGGCACCGCCATCAGGCTGCCATTACACTCCCTGTCCACTGCTGGTACCACAAAAGGAGGTTCGGGGAAGCCTCCTCTACATGCTGCCTCTGATGTAAACAATTTGGCATAGAAATCTATTGCAGAGGCCGTAATGAGTTGCTTAGAGTCACACCACCGGCCCCCCTCGTCCTTAATTCTAGCAATAAAATTAGAACTCCTTCGCTGATGAACTATGGAGTGAAAATAAGAAGTGTTAGCGTCGCCCTCGCGGAGCCACTTCACCGCCGCCTTTTGCCTCCAGAACTCGCATTCAACGGCCAGCTCTCTATTGTAGTCTGCTCTAGCCGCATTGAGACAGAACCTCGTGGCCTCATTCCTACACCTATCATATTCCTCCTCGCGCAGTCTGTACGTGGCCTCTGTTGTCTTAACCCTAGAGGTAATATTCCCGAATACTTCTCGACTCCATCCCCTCAGTTTCGTCCTTACCTGTTTCAGTTTCTGGGAGAATCGGGACATTCCCACCCCTGGTACATCCATTCTCCAAGCCTCACTAACAATCGAAAGAAAGCTGGGGTCTCGGGCCCAGACATTAAGGTACCGGAAAGAGTATGTTGAGCCCATGCTCGGGGCACACTTCACCAACAAAGGTGCGTGATCTGACCGTCCCCTCGCTAGGTGGGACACCTTGGACACCGGGTAAACCGCCAGCCACTTGTCGTTGAGCAATGCACGGTCCAGCCGTTGCCACATCGAGCCGTTGGTCCAGGTGAATTGTGACCCATCAAAATCCATTTCCGATAAACCGCACCGAAACATCGAGGAATTAAATTCCTCCATGTTTCGCAGGTTCGGGGGAGACCCCCCGGCTCTTTCGTCGGCCGAGGAGATAACGTTAAAATCGCCAATGACCAACCACGGGCGATCCATCGACTCTCCTATCCCCTCTAACGCCTCCCAGAGCGGTCGTCGCGCCACCCTGGTGCACATGGCGTACACAAAGGACACGGCAAAGGAAGCGCCAGACACGAAAGAAGCCATCACGTGCACTACTTGGTCTGCCCGCTCGACCCAATTTAACTGCAAGCTTGAGTCCCATAGCAGCCAGATTTTCCGATCGACACAGCACTGCGCCTTATCGAATCTGAGTTTTCGCTTTACTATTTCCAATTGCCCTACTTCAGACATAGGTTCCAAGAGCGCCAGTAAACGAACCGAGTTCTCTCGACAAATCTTTTCCAAATACCGAAGAGAGTCCGTGACGGGTTTTTACTTTAAGTGCAAGTTTAATTCCGAATTTACACCCGTTGGACTGCAAGTATACAGGTCGCAATTGTAGTACGAGATGTGTATCGGGTCGATCCCACGAGGAGCAATTTAAAACAATTATTAGATACTAATTTACTCTATTATTTAGACTTACAATTAATTTGAGCAGAAACTTCAGATTTTAATTCAACTACAAAAATTCTTAAATAGATAAATGCAATTTCACAATAGGAGTAGAATTCACTAAATATTAAGATCTAGGGATGTAGATTCCACTTATAACACAAAAGATCTAAAATGAATTAATTCAACACTTGTTACTGCTCTTGTTTAACCAAGGATTCATTTCCAGAAATACCAAAATCACATTCTCATGATAATAATGGGTTAAAACAGATTAGTTTTTCCTAATCTCTTGGTAAATACTAAATCTGTTCTTATTCACACATGAAATGCAGATTTCATCCACTTGAATGTATTTCTATTCTCATGAATATACTACTCAAGCTCTACTTATGTCATTCCATTATTTTTACCATTTCTCAATGAGTAAAAACAACTATAAACCTGCTATTGGTGATCAAGCAACAACAAGTAATCCAACATACACAAGTAGATAAGTTAATACAAGACATAACAAGCATAAATCACAATCACTTCATATCATTTGGCCATAAGCTTCATCTACTCCCTAGATAAAGGAAATTAGCTACTCATGAATGATGAAACACTCATAACTTCATTAATGCAAATCATCATGAATTTACAAATACAAAAAGAGTAAAGAAAGTCTTAGCCAAGATATGGTGAAGCCTTCCAAAAATCTCCTTGTCTTGAACTTAGATGATTACAAGATGAAACCTCAATTGTCCTTTGCAAGTACCTAGCTAGAGAGACTATGTTTTTCTGTAAGAAGCTAAGCTACGAATGGATCTCCAGACCTCCCTCAATGTCTCTGCATAAAAACTACTCAAAGGCTTATTTTTCCAAGTCAAATTCCAACTTTTGATTCCCCAAATCTAACTTTGTTATAATTGTCAATAACCAATATTTTTGACTTGAAAATAAGCCACTTTTCTTGCCCTTTTGTCTTCTGAAGCATGTGCACCGAATTCCCTTGCATCTTATAGCTGGAAAGTGGTGTGAACACAAGAGAATTGGCTGAGTCAAATTGCAGAATTTCGGCTATAAAACGCGCCTACACAAAACGCGGCATAACTCGCGTTTTGTATACTCGCGTTTTCACTCTGGCCTTATTTCAACTGCGATTTTCTCATTGATAAAGGCCAAACTAGCTTTTGTGCAAAACACAAAAGTTGTAGCCATTTGTGTTAGCTTTCCAATGCTTCAAGAATCATCCAAATCGGAGCTTTGTAGCCTGAGATATGATCGAAATACTGTCACCTGTTCAAACCTCTGTTTTAACTTCCGACCACAGAATGCAGCTTCTGTATTCCAACGTTTTGCCCATGAAGATGGCAGAAATGGATTTCGATGTCTTCATACGAATTGTAGGTCTCTTTCTTAGCTTTAAAATGGTATAAAGATCACCTCAATCCGATAAGTGTAGCTCTAGATATGGTCAAAATACTGAAGAGTGTCAAACTGACTTGTATTGCATTTCCTCACTTGAACGTTTTTCACTTCATTCTTCTTGTTGCCACTTGAATTCATCACCAAATCTCTATTTTTACCTCATTTGACATCCTTTGGTGATTGAATCATCATTCCTGCATAAAAATGAAGTTTTTACCATTAAAATCAATAGAAATGCAATATTATCCACTTTTACCAAAAATATATAATTTTACCAAAAACCTCTTTATTTTATTTATAAAACTAAATAATCAACTCAAAATTAACTAATAAAATGCACTTAAAAATACGTAAAATAAACTCTTATCAGTCCGCGCGTGACGCTCCCCGGATATTCCAACATAATGCACTAATTGGGTTTAACATAAGAACGTAATGCATAAGAAACTTGAGATTCGGACATCACCTGTTTCGACGCTTCTCCCTTGCGCGGGCGTCCGCGCCTCCTCCTACCGTTGGTCTGTACTTCATTCTCTTCTACCGTCTCCCCATCTCCCTCGCCTTGTACCTCTTCCCCCGCTAGCTGTAGATTAATCCACCTGAGATTCAACTCCTTGTGAAACTCCAGAAGTTGCTGCCTCGTGATGTGCCTGGGCGTCAGGTTATCCACTGACCTCCTACGTGACAGATCGCGTCGTCGGAGAATACGCGGAGAGGCACTAAGTGCCTCTGACATGCTCCCATCATCCTCCTCCTCCCCCAAACTCTGGAGGGCCGCAAACCGATTCTGTCCCGCACCCCTAGGTACCACCTCCACCTGTCTCAGTGGCGATGGCACCTCCGGGACCGCCCCCGAGCCGACCAACTCAATCACCAGCCCATCATCCTCCCATGCCTTTCCCGCACCCAACTCCGGAGCCTGAAATACCGCAGCCTGCTGCTGCTGCTCAGCAGATGGCAGCCCATGCAGCTCCCCTTCCTCTCCAGCACCCATTTCTCCCCCAGCCTCCTTGTCCGTCAGCGCCTTCCTCCCTTCCCCATCTCTGGGCAGTAACGAGTCCTGTTGCGCCGTGGCTCGCTGCTGCTGTTCACCATGCGAGGTTGACGCAGGGGAAAAAACCACCAGATCCTGCGGTGCTTCACCTTCTTCCCCCCTCGGCAGTGTGTCTCCATCGTCATCAACGGGCACTGCGGCTGGTTACAGACAGAGGCTCACAGGGTCACGAGCCTCGACAGGAGCAGTCATGTCCCCCCTTCCCTTTCCTGGTGCCATCTTCGACACGTACAGCCGCTGTTGATTCTGGCTGACTGTCTGCGTATTAGGTGCCTGTGATAATGGCCGCAGTGTTGGGTCCTTGCGTACGCATGATCCCACCGCATGACCAAACACCCTGCAGAAGGAGCAGTACTCCGGCAAACCCTCCATCTCCACCGGCTGCCAAAACCCATCATGATCATCCCCTATCCAGACCCGCTGCACCGGAGGCGCCGATATGTCGAGTTCCACGAGTACGCGTGCCACAGAAGGCCTCCGGAGATCGCTGGTTGCAGTATCAACTCTCAACGGCCGCCCCAATGTTGCAGCCAGCCGCAAGAGTTGCTGTCTCTGGAAAAACGGTATTGGCAACTCAGGAAAGGCCACCCACACCGGTGCCACAGCCAACTCCTGATTTGCCTTGAATTCCAATGACCACTTTGACACAGACATAGAAGAGCTGCGGACGTACCACACCCTTCTAGCGAACAATCTGGTGTAGTCTTCCTCCAACGCCGGGCGAATCAACACGTGCCTCTGGTCCAGGAGACCCACTGCGCATTCCCCTTTGAGGCCGAGAGAGACGAAGAACTTTCTAATGAGCTCCATCGGAGGTCTGTTAAAAAACCTCCCCACGAGAGCGTTCCGGAAAGGTTCAGCCAATCTTGCAATTTCCTGTTTTGTGATCCGGAGAGCAGGCTCTCCCCTGAAGGTAGCGACCTCTCCCAGTGTCGCGCCCCACTTTTCGAATGAATTGTGAACTGTGTGTTGGTGATGTGTGTGTGAAGTGTGGTGTGAACGTGTGCAAAATGAAAAGTAAAAAGGCCATGGGACTTTGGAAAGCGACGATTTGGCCAAATGAAATTTTAAAAAGGGTTTTTTAAATATGAAAACGGAGTCGCCACTTGGTATAGATTTGGGGTGTACCAAGTCACCCAGAAAAGTGTTTTTTAAAGACAAAGTAGTAAAACCCTTTTTAAAACGACTCCTAGTCCACGTAAGCCAAAGAAAAAGGTTCGAGGGTCACGTTTGACAAAGGGGAAGGCAAGGATAGAATCCAAGGCACCCCTTTGACCTAGCCAAGGCTAGTTGCGCGACTCAAACCAATTTTTCCTAATTTTTCTACCCAAGGTATGTATCGCGTATCGGATATGTCTATATGAATGCAAAAACCTAGACCTAGGGGGATTGGGGGAAATTTCTCTTCAAAGGTTGAGTGGTGCCAATCACATTAATTGTGAAGCCCAATAATGACCCTTTTGGAGAGGTCACACCTAAACCTAAATGACGTGAAAAATGAGTGGAATGCATGCCATGTGAAAGTGTGAGTTTGTGTGAAGTGAGAACAATGATAAAAGTAATAAGATAAGAGTGAAGGTGTGCAAATGTAGATGAAAGTACTCGTGTGCGAGTGAAGATAAAATGCTCGTGTGCAAGTGTAGATAAAAGGGTTCGTGTGCCAGTGGAGACAAAAAAGTGTTCGTGTGCAAGTGAAGGTGATAAAAAGGTGCATGTGTGCAAATGAGACAAAAGTGAAAGTGTAATGATAGAGTGGATTGAGAATGCATGAGCCTAGGGAATTCATGCAAATTGGGTACGGGGAGACCTAAATCGTGACTTGGTTTTTCCTTTGATAGAGGGAATATAAGCGTGCTAAGGCTATCGAGTAGCCACACTCGCTCGTTTCCCTTATCGGAAGGGGACCCTCAAGCAAATGGACCCTACAACTATCATGATATGCAAAAATCCTAAAATGAAGGGAAAGGGGGTTCAAGGAGCATGCCAAGTGATAAAACTAAGAAAAATGCATGATATGTGGTGAACAAGCAAAATGACATGCTAAATGAGGGGAAATCCCTAAGGGTCTAGCGTTGGACTAGCCCATTCTATGAATTCCGACTAGCGTTGGACTAGCGGAAACGTACATTCATCCATTCCATTCATTCATGGCTATGAAAGCAGGTAGACATGCCAAAATACTCGTAAACACATAGCACATAGCATTTAGCATGCTCGACTAGATGCAAGAGCCTAATAAAGCAATTAAACATGTAGCAACAAACACAAGCAACCAAGGGGAAGGGGAAGTGGACCAGATGCTCTCCGAGCACTATCTATTACAAGCCAAGAGGTGTACACATACCCCATAAAAGCATAAAAGGGGAAAGGGAAATGGACAAGATGCTCTCCGAGCCCTATCTATTACAAGCCAAGAGGTGTACACATACCCCGTAAAACTTAAATAAAAGTAAAAGTAAGTAAATGCATGCAAGGAGGTAAGGAAAGCGAAGTAGACATGCATATCCACATAGCACATAGGAGCACATAAGGTCAAATGTAGTGCAAATGAGGGATAGAGTGTACCTCCCTTGAAGCGACGCCCTAATGAAGTGAACTTACTAATTTACCCTCCAAAATAATAAAAAGGTCAAGGTACCACTTAAATGACCAAATAATCACATGTAACAACCATAAACACCAAAAAATGGAAATTAGGCATGAAACGAAAATTAAATATGGAATAGACCATGTATGTATGGGCAAAACCCGGTCTAGAGTAAAAGGTCTCAAGAATCTAAAAATGGAGTGCCAAACCAAATGGCCTAAGGTGGAATCTACCATAATCAAATACAAAGACCACGAAAAGAACGGAAAATTATTTATTAAACTCAAATAACAAGATTAACTAAGCGAAATTAAATCAAGCGAAATCAAGATTATAACATCCACTTAAGGATCCAAAAGCAAGCGTTACTCAATCATTCAAGTCCAATTGACACATTCTTTTTGAGAATTTCAAGAACCCATAAGTAAGAAAAAGTTCAAATAATCACAAAGAAACACATAGACGTCAAAGCATTAAATAACTTAACTAGCCTATATTTGAAAAATTAGAACCTAATTGGAAGGGAAAAGAAATATGAGGGGTCAAGGCATCTCAAACTTAACCGTTAATTACATGAATTTGGCCCATCGAAAGCATTTAAACAACTGCACAACTAGTGATTCATAAAATTAAGAGTAAATTGGAAAAGAAAAGAAAGATTGAGGGATCACTTTGATAGATTTCCAAAATTTTTGGGCCTTAGTGGCTTAAGGGGAGACTTGGGGGGCCAGAAGTACAAATTTTAGAACACATTTCATGCATGCTACGTAAAAAAAATTGAACCATCTTTACTTCTGCAAATTCCTGCTGCAAGCTCATATCAGAAAATGTACAAGCCGTGGGTATTTCATATCAAAAAATGACCAAAAACACTATAAACAGAGCCCAAACTTCATCCATTTCTCTATAACCATCATGGGCATGAATTTTATGCACACAAAGCCAGAATTCAAATCAAGTTTTCTGCCAAACAGAAATCGGCAACTAGGAAATTTTCTACAATAAATTCTGCTGCAAAAATGCAGCTCCAAGAAACTTTTGGTCAACAAGATTTTAATTCCAGCTCAAGTATGTTTAGACACAAACACTCAAAACCAATCCAAGCCCCATAACAACCATTTTATCATACCAACAAATTCATCAAACCAGAAATTCTTGACCAAACTAAAACATGAAATTTTGTTTGCAAGATTAAGATGGCAAATCTGGTATCAACAACACAAGAAGGAAAGGAAACTGCAGCAAGATTTTTATGTGCCAACTTAGGCGCAATGCAAACATGAGAGCAGGCCACAAGAATATCAAAGATTCCTCCTATTTTTCAGCATAAAACTTTTATATTTAAGCACCAGAAATTCGGACAACAGAGACAAGACACAGTTCTGCAATTCCAGCTACGGTTCTCTATGTTTTTCATCAAATGGGTCTTTTATCCAAACACAATCAACATCCCAACCCAACATCATACCGTAATCTTAAGCAAGTAAGGACAAAGTTCCACATCCAAACATACAAGCAACAAGAGGAAGAGAATCAGCCATTAGCGAAGCATTAGCACAAACAAACCCGAATCTTTTCCCATTTTCCTGAAATTTTGTGCATCAAATTCGGATGACATGAGTTTCCTTAGCTGGGTTTTGTCAAGATTCAAGTTCAAAGCATACAAAATCTAAACAACCCAACCCAGGAAATCAGCATATACTAATGTAAAGAGCAGCGAAAGAATTCACTATAAGCCAAACATTCAAAACAGCCCACGAAAGAAAATGCCGTAGCAATGATTTTCGATATTCTAATTCAAGTCTCGCACCATTTGGCCAGAAAGGATTGAGAACATCACCTTACTCCTGGACAAAGCGTGAGATAACCCAAGGAAATAACTCAAATGGAGCGGCTGGACTGCTGAAGTCACGTCAATGGCTCTGGGGCTGCGGTGATGGCAGTGGTGATGGAGTCTCGACTTCAATGGCTGCCGCGGCTTCCTTCCACAGCAATTTTCCTTCCCTTGTTGCTTTCTTTCAAAACCCTTCTCTCAGCCGTCTTTTACTCAGCTGTCATCACCAAAAAAAACTTCCCCTCAAAGATCGAAGCTTTCTTCAAATTTACTCCCAAAACCTAACCTTCACTCCAGAGTTTTAATCTCGCCACCCTTCTCCTCTCTGTTTTCTGTTTTCTTTTTCTCTTTCTGGTCTTTCCTTTCAGTTTACAGCCGTCAAACTCTCTCGTTTTTTTTTCCTCGGTTGTGTCTTTCTTTTTGCTGTTCTCCTCCGTTGTCCAGAACCCCCAGGCCCTCCACCGTAACTGCCCTCCTTTGGTTTTTTGTTTTTGCTCCCCCCGTTCACCCTTAGCTCTCTCTCTTTTTTGTTCTCCTTTCATTCACTCCCTCAAGCCCCTAGCCGCCGTTCCAGATTTCACTCCACACTCTCTGCCCGTCGATCCTCTCCCCCGATGAAGCTCCCTGGTTTTTTTGTTTTCTTTTGTTCTTCCTCCAGATTTTGCAGCCGTCGATCCTTACCCCCTTGGCGGCTGCTCCCTCCTTTTCTATTTATATGAAGCCACCCTCCTCTAACCTACAGTCCTTTCTTACCTATTTGCAGCCAAGGCACTCCAGTCCTTCCTTGCAAATCCTTCCCTGCAAGCTGCGTTTTTTACGCAGCTTGCATGCCGCTACTATATTTATTTATTTTTTCTTTTTTTTTTTCTTTTTTTTTTTTTTTTTTTAACTTAACAACTAACCGATTTAATCAAACAAAATTGATAACAATAACGCTAATAATAATAATAACAAAAATAACTTAATTAACATTGGATTGAATAAACAAAAATAAAACTAGAAATAACAAAATGCCACTTTCAACCTTCCATTTTTCATTTTTTCCTTTTCCATTTTTCCATTTTTCATTGTTTTCCTTTTTTTTCCTTTTTTTTCAAAATAACTTAACAAAAATAAGTAAGATGCTAAAAGATTGATTTTAAAAGACATAAAACACATTTTTTTGGAACGCTTTTTCCTTTTTCCTTTTTTTTCATTTTCATTTTCATTTTTCTTTCAAGAAAGCATTGAATAAAAACAAAATGACTAAAACATATTTTTGAATGCTTTTCTTTTTCAACAAATTCTATGATAAAACTTAAAAATAAAAATAAAACTGGAAACTAAAAACTAAAAATGAACACGACTAAAAAAATGAAATTACACCAAAAATTTGGTGTCTACACCCAGCGCACCCATGGCCGCAACGGTTGCGCCGCCAGCCAACACTGCCGCAAACGATCTGCTCTGCGGCGGTCCTCCCTCCGGAGGAGATCCCGACGGCCCATTGGCCGCCATGCACCGTGGCAACCCTAGCTGATGAGGTCGGCTAGGGTTTTTCCTTTTCGTGCAAGAAACTTATTATCTTGCTTAAGCTAATGTACGCAATACACGCTTTTGCCAGTTTATTGACCATAACTGTAATTAATCCATACTTACTTTCATGGTTATGAATTTAACTATAATTTCATTAAATTCTATGGAAATTACAAACGATAAGTCACCAAAGTCACACATATGCACTTCTACTCTTGTGAGTGTACTCCACAAGTTTAGCAGTTCTTTAAACTGGTGTTAAATATCAATTCTCATTATAAACTTAACACCTTGAGATTATCACAACTAATTGTCAGTTAATCATGATTAGCTAAGTAAAAGTGCTAAATAACTGTTTAAAATAATAGTATCAAATAACCAAGTAAATATCATAAACAAGGCATAGAAAATTCATTCATAACTCTAGACATAAACTTTTGAAACACATAATAAACATAAAATCCAAGCTTGTATACTAATTAAATACAAAATTTAATACTAGAAAAAAAATAGTATGAGAGATATCACCCTTGTCACATGAATTTAAACTCTTCATCTTGACTCCTCAATCTTCATCCGGGTTTAGCTATACACAAGAGAGGATGAATCGAACTACTCTAAAACTATCCTACCTAACCTAAATTAAAGGACTAAAAAACTAACTAAGAACTACATTTTGTGTGGTATTTCTTCCACCTTCAAAAACTCTCTTGGTTCTTGAAACAATGGTGTTTATATAGAGAAAAAATGATCCAAAAGATGAATCTAGGGCATCAACGTTACCGTTAAAAAGTCTGCAAATTCATCCCTCAAAAGATGTGAAATAATAAAGCTAGAACTAAGTTGAGTATATTGCAGCCGAAATTTCTGACTAGAATCCCTCCTAGAATCCTACTGTGAGTACTTGGCCGAATTGAATCCAACGCAAGATCCGGCCAGGGATTCTGCTAGGGACTCTATTCCCCTGTTTTGTCAACTTTTGTTCAGTGTTTGCCTTGAATCCCTCCAACAATCCAATCCGGCCAAGGATTTTGCGAGGGATTCGATCCGAGCATTTCTTGTGCAATAAACTTGGATTCTTCATCTTTTCGTGAGCAACTTTGGCCTTCAAAATCTACCATTTTCACACACTTTTAAACTTCAAGGAGTACAACTCGAGTTCATCTCACGTTCAAGTTCATGCTCATTCTTCAAATCCTACAAAAAGATAAAAAAACATGTGCGAGTAAAAGGGATAAAATCTCATTTAAGTACTAGATTGCACTTAGAATCAATTCTAATAAAAATGGACCATTTTCTTCTTATAATATTGTAAAAGTAACTAAAAGTGACATAAAATATCATCCAAATATCACTCACAATAGTCAATTATCACCGGCCAACAACAGTGCCCCTAACATCCTTCATAACCTGCTCCACTGCCACTTCAGGAGGAAACACAAGCAGTTTGAGCAGAGTCAAACTTCTATAATATCAACGCTTACAAACAGTTGCAACACAAACCACCCTTCTCATTGACCATACAAAAGAATCCTGGGACCAATTCAAAATCAGTTGGCGCTCTATAGGCCAGGAAGTATTTCTGCGCAGCCTCCTAAACAACACCAGAAATTATGGAAAATAGAATACCAGATGCAATAAAGATTCTGGAGCGACGCAGCCCAATTGACAACTGGGATAAACTGCCATCTCCCAAGAGTAAACATCCTTTTATGTTGTCTAATACCCTTAACTCTGGCTTCTTAGTTATCCTAAGAATTCTATCTCACCACGAAGAAACAAAAAGATACCATTATGTAGAGTGTTTATTTATGTATAAATGCTTATTTTTAATAGATATATAAACCAGACGCTGTTATAGTTAAACAGGCATGTAAAGTGTTAATTAGCTGGTACACAAGTTAATTCAATTTACTGCACGTACATTGAGCACCCAGACACTTCTCAAAGTAATAAGACTAATAGAGCTCATTATCTCTGTTTGACAGAACATGAAGATTTACAAAAATTGGAAAATTTAGGGAAGGAAATGGTGAAAGCATGTGGGGGTCTTCCATTGGCCGTGATAGTACTCGGCGGAACGCTTGCCACCAAGCAGAACTTGAAGGAATGGGAAAGCGTGAACAACAACGTTAGAGCTTATCTTGGAAGAGGAAAAAGCATTATGGAAGAAGGAAATCTGCACAAGATATTAGCTTTAAGCTACAATGACTTGCCCTACAAGTTGAAGCCTTGCTTCCTTTACCTAAGCAGATATGAAGAAGACTATGACATAGATACGGAGGAATTGGACAAGCTATGGATGGCAGAGGGTCTAATATCAACAAAAGATCGGATTGGTGAAGAATCAATGATGGATGTAGCAGAAAGATGCTTGGGAGAATTAGTAACACGGTGCATGGTTCAAGGCAAAGCCCCTGCTGATGATGTGATGCTGTCCTACATTGGAAGATCATTCGCATCGTGCCGCCTTCATGACTTAATGAGAGACCTATGTTTGCTCAAGGCCAAAGAAGAGAATTTCTTGCTACCCGTAAGTTGTCATGATGATGGAATTCTCGATGAGCATGTAGATATTTCTTCTTTGGCTAGTAACGATCACACACAAGTTTACCGACTGGTCATCCGTTTTTCAGAAAAGAGTGTAAGGAAATTTGTCCCCCTAGTTGAGAAGAGAAATACTAGGTACCTAAGGTCAGTTGTCTTAATGGCGTCAGGTGTGCAACTAAAGGAAGGGCGTGTTGATAAGATAATGAAGTCTCAAATCAATCAGTTCAAAATGCTTAGAGTGTTGGCCGTTGAAGGGTTCGATCACTTGAGGCTCCCAAAAGCTATTGGGAAGCTGATCCACTTGCGTTACTTGAGTTTAAGAGGTTCAGTTTTCTTACGTTTACCATCATCCTTGGGCAATTTACGATACTTGCAAACACTTGATTTTCGAGATTGCCCTAGATGTAGAATACCGGATGTGCTGTGGAAGATGAGACAACTTAGGTACCTGTATCTTCCGGATGCATACGGGACGCATAAGCTGGGTAAGTTAAAGCTGAATTTGTTCTGCAAAAAGTTGCGACTCAAGGGATTAGACAAGCTTGAGATACTGGAAAACTTCTGTCCTCTTTCTTGTTCATCTCAAGATATATCCACGTTGAAGAACCTTCGAGTTCTATCAGCAGTGGTGGACATGGACTTTGACGAGCACTTCCCCACAGGAATACATAGATTGATGTCAAATTCAGACCACGCACGTAGCACATCCCTAAGCATTGTCTCTAGAAGAGATTCAGCAGCCACCGCAGCCTTAACCAAGGAGAACTTGTCAGATGTTGTTGGTCAATGTTTCTCTCGTCGCAATCTTCAAGTCTTAGAGGTAAAGGGTCCCATGGCCAATTTCCCCAAGTACGATGCCCAGTACATGTATGCAAGCCTTGTTGACATGACATTAACAGAAATCGAGATAGAGGAAGATCCCATGAAAACACTGGAAAGGCTTCCTAATCTACGGTCACTTCTCTTGGCATATGGATCTTTTCTCGGGAAAGAGATGAGGTGCAAGGCAACAGGTTTTGGCCAACTTAGATTTTTTCGTCTTTTTGGTCTAACGAACTTGGTGAAGTGGATTGTTGACGAAGGAGCCATGCCCAACCTTTCGGTCTTGACGATTAATTGTTGTCCAAAGCTGGAGATAGTTCCGAATGGATTGAGATTCATTAAAACCCTGAAAGAGTTGATAGTTGTGTCGATGCCCGAGCGATTCACAAACAGGATCCAAGCGGTAAATGGTGCAGATCAGGGACAGGATTTTGACAAAGTCTCCCACATACCCTCCATTATTGTCAACGGATGCCGGATATTTGACCCCTGACATTCTCCGTATTTTAATTATTTCATCAGTCCTCCGGTCCAATAGAGTGTCAAAATGGGTGATTTGGACAGGTTTGAGTTGGGTAAAATGAGTAATGGGTATAAGTGAGTCAACCCATTTATACCCATTTAATTAGATGGGTATAAATGGGTAAGTCAAAAAATGAATTGGGTAACCCAATTACCCATTTATAACCCATTTATTTTAACTTTTTGTAAACTCATTTAAATTCATTTTTGCAAACTAAGTTATCAATTTATACCGCTCTTTGAACCCATCATTAGTTTTAAATATTTACCTATAATACTCAATAAGCCTAATTACCAATTTTTTTTCCATTTATACTCTATGTCGGAAAATTACATATTATTTAATAGTTGAATAATAAGAATATAAAAATGTGAACTAAGTACTATTAAAGTTAATATAAAAACTTAATCCAAAAAATTTGAATCCCTAACATTTTTAAATTTAAATTTTCATTTTAGAAAGATAAGAAAAGAGGTTAAAACTTATCATAAATTGGTAATGCTGAAAAATGAGCAAGTTAATAAACTAAGAGAAAATAAAATAACAAGATAAAACCAACAAATAATAATAATAATGAAACAAAAATAGTTAACATCATGACAAAATGAAAAATTTGAAAAAAAAAGTGGGTGGGGGAAGAGAAGAGACTTGGGAGAAGAGAATTCTAAATGGGTTAATTAGATTTGATGGGTTACCCAATAATGCCTATTTAATAAATGGGTATTATTGGGTAACCCATTTATACCCATATATAAAAATTTAAGATACCTATACCCATTTATTCATGGACGGGTATGGATAAATTTAGTTAAGTGGATTGGTTTGCCATCTATACTGTCCACTGAGGGGATTATTATTAATCGGGTACCTCTCTCTTGTCCACAATTCTAGTTTCTTTTGGGAACTTTACTTCAATTTATGGTTGGAACCAATGACGGAGCTAGGGGGCTGATGGGGGCATGGCCCTAAGTTTTGAAAAATTTAGTTTATAGTGTGTAAATATATGTATAAAATAGAATTGGCCCCTCCTAATTTTTTACAATTTTAGTTTATATTATGAGAGTTCATATATATATATATATATATATATATATTAGCCACCTTTGAATTAATTTTTTTCTTAAAAAGTTTATTTATTTATTTTTACATGCATTTATAATTAAAGTTAATATTTGATATTTTTAAATGTCATACATTTAAATGAATGAAAATTATTTTGAACACAGCATATTAAGAAAATTTTATTAGAAAATTTTTGACCCCCTGAAAAAAAAAATTTGGCTCCGTCACTGGTTGGAGCCAAAATCATGACTTTGCTTTTCGTCATCATATATATATATATATATATAATCCATTATTATTGCCCTTTCTTCAACTAAACCAAGTTTATAAAGTCACAAGTTGCACGGGCAAGTGCCTCTCAGAATAATTTCTTTTTGTTTATTAGCATCTCCACCTTAAGATATACACTCAGTCATTTGTTCTTTATTTGATTCATTAAGCCTTACATGATACTAGAATATGGTCCTAATTGATTTCACTTCTTGTTATTAGGATCAACTTGACGGGCAAGCGTAATATCCTGCTCAAATATGACTCAAACTTTTTCTATGCAGTACAACTTTGTCAAGCCTCCTGTTGAAGTGCCTAAATTTGTATTTAATTATGTGAGTCTTATGTCAGTATGATTTTCACTCAGCCTATGTTTTGCAGCTTTCTTAATGTAATTTGTCGAATAAGAGTGAGTTTGTACTATAATTCAATATTGATTGTATTTTTAATTGATGAATTTTTTGAAAAAAAAAAACTTTTTTTCCTCAATAATGACTTCACAATTGATGTCTTTTCATAGACTATAGATCTCTTGTTACACTTAAAAGTGTAGCACTCATGTTACACACCTACATGTGGTAACACTTGTCCTCTTCAAATGCTGGTAATAACTAATATAGTTGGTTTTAACTCCTCCGAACTCCCAAAACAATCAACTCAAGTTAAATGCATTACTAGTGGACATATTTCAGCCGATTAAAAAAAAAAATCGACTCTTTCGGCTCCTCTCCCTCTTTCATGAGGTTGCTTCTCCCTCCTTCTAAAATCCTTCTCATAAAAAAACTTGAAAAAAAAAAGCTTCATCTTAGTGTGATGGCTAGAAATTAAAATTGAAAAGAAATTTTGTGCTATTGGTCTCCTCCTCCTCCTTTCTTCTTTTGTCCATGCAATGCTTGTCCTTTTGGTTTTCTATTTTTTGTTTAAATTTAAGGTAACTGATGCTGATCTAGGTGATATTCGATTTCTTGGCAGGAGATGGATTTTTTATAAGAAGGATTAAGGATTTGGGAGAAGATGGAGGAGAGACATGTTCACCATTTCTCATCATGACTTTACAACCGCCGAGAATGAACCATTAAAGGTAATAATGAAGCAAGTCACTAAAAGAATATTAATCTGCCAACAGCATCTCTTGCTAAAAGTGAATGATTACAAGTCCATAAAAGATTCTGTTACCTACCAAAAACAGCTTTCACATACAATTTATTGTCAATCATCAGTATCATTTGATAATAAGTTTCAACAGTATCAATACAAGATCAAACGCATTTATGTTTCTTCCATATTTGCGTATCAATAAAAAACAAACAGAACTAAGCATATGCCAGGAAGCAAAACAGAACAGACAGATGGAAAGGATGGCCTTTATTTGCCAATCCCTTTTCCATACAAATCTAGTTTGGTTATATCTACAATTTTATCCGTGTGAGTCAATGCTTGGTTTCTATTATACAGCAGGTACCATTTCTACTTACATTCCTAAACTTGAAATATTCTTCTTCAGAACTCACAAGAAGTTCCTAACCTTTGCTTTGACAAGCACATGCACTTTCTTGCCTCCAAAAACTCCGGCAAAAGCTTCTGAAAATTCTCCAAGAATAACTCCCATTCTTCATTACTCATCTCTCCAAAAGAAATTCCTCCATTATCATTGCTGTGATTGAGTCCTGCAAAACTCATGCTCCTCATGAATACCCCGCCTAACTTGTGTTCAGAAGCAGCGTAACCATTTTCTGTTCCACTCTCTTCCACGATGTTGTGGTAATCATTATCATTGTCATCGTTTTGGTGGCTGTCTTCCTCTTTTGAAAGGAGCAATTCTGAGTCACTTAATTTGGTTACTAACCTTTCAGACAAAAACCTTAGTATTTTTGCTGGCTTACCTGGCTTAGGGGAGCTTTCTAACGATTCAGGAAAATCTGAGGAGCCATCTTTTTTATCATCGAATTGGAAAACTTCATTGTCTTCTTCAACCTGATCACCATTATCAGAGGTTATTCTTCCACACAGGCTACTCTTCGCATCCATACAGAGATTCTCAAATGCACTCCAATTTTCTTCCCCTCCATTAAACTCTCGAGTCATCATTTCACCAATATCAGCAAGGCACATTCCAGAATCAGCAGCCTGCTTCAAGAATATGGTACACAGCACAAGAATCTGAATGGATGACTCCCTAATTGATGGAATCGTGGTTTTCAGAAGTTCTGCATCTTTGAATGGATCAAGGCTGGATATATACTCTATTTCAGATTCTGAAAATGGTACTAAGGCCTGTGGCCAATGCAACCATTCAAAATATGGATCATCAAGTAATTCAGGTAAACAGAATCCATGATCTATGGGCACAAGCTCAGCTACTCCACCAGAATAAGCCTCTTGCCCTTTCCTCACCAAAATGTTCCCAGCATGCCTATCAAGATTAAGCAGTCTTATATCCAATATTCCTATATGATGAACAGAGCTGACAGAGAAGCCAGAAGGGCCTAAATCCCCTGCATCAGAATCATGATCCACAAACCGCTGAATTGAGGCAATCTTATAAGGTGGAGTTAAGATCGAATCTGGACCATTTACGTTAAACTTGACTTGAGACATCTTAACTAGTGCGGTTGGAGGGACACCAGCAAAGCCACCATGATCAAGAAGATAAGCAGCCAATTCACGGATGCCTGTTTCACCTACCCTGATGGAGCGCTTCATGCCAGGTTGGCCTAACATCCGACCTGCAAAGCCTTTAGGATTATTCAAGGCTAAAGGTTCCTCATCCACAGGTTTTGCAACAGCTATAGTATCACCATTTCTAGACCTAATAAAGTAGGCACCCCCAAGTCCAGTTGACACCGGCTCGGGATTAACACCAGAGGCCATAGCTATCGCGACCTCCACTACTAGAGCACGTACCCTGGGAGCTCCATTTCCTGCAATAATTTCAATCCTTGAATTTGAATCAAACTCTTCCTCCACCATAGTGGAAATAGACAGGCATGGGGTGGAGAAGCTTTTGTGGATGGAGTTGAAGTCAAAGGCATCCTTGATTGATTTCACGAGACTTGTATTCTTAGATTCCAACATAGCGTAGTCAATTTGAGGGTAAGATGGGAGTTTACATCTTGGAGGTCGGCGAAATGGCTTGAAGACATGGTTTTGATCAACTGCAACAGCCATATTGAGCAATTCCTTGCAATTCAGAACAACTATAATACATGCTAACGACAGCTTCCTAAAAGGATCCCTAGAGGGTTAATCTGACTGGGAGATTAGCCATCACATTTCTGCAATTAAGATAAAACAATCAATTCAAGGTAATGATTCCATTATCACAACAGATTTATTAGTATAAAAAATATCAGAATAGGATCAGTAGTTTCTTTCAACTAATATCAGAACTCATATGGTAAATGTTCACTGTGCTATAGACATTAATCATGAACCTGCTTTCCACCCTCAGAAAATAGGAATCCAAAAGCCACATGCATTCTATGTGCAATTTCTTAATTTTACAGAGTTTTCAAGCAGCAATAAATAATCTAGTCTTTTCAATTTTTCCAGCCATGATTCTCTATGTTTGATTTACAAGTCCCTAATGCAAGATCTTTTTTGTAATCGACCAAGTTCACGACTGGATTTTCACAAAAGAAAGTAAAAAGAAAAATGGAAGAATTAGTAAAGCATTTGCTTCAGTTTTGCAATCTTTCTCCCCCTCTCCTTGAGCATATAAATCTTATTTTTACAGTCCAATCTAAATGAGTTATTTTTTCCCTTCTAGATTACTATTATTGTTCCGAAGCTAAGAAGGTGTTCCGAAATCTTTGGATCCATTTTTCCCCTATTATAACCAATAGGTATTCAACCTGCTAGCAGAAAATCTCTAATTTCTTGTCAGTAATAATCAACTTGAATAAGCAACCAGAAATTGCCTCAAATACAAAAGGCAAAACCAATATTTGCTTCTAAATTTGTGATTTAAAAATTTCAAAAACATACTTGAATTCGCTTTAACTAGGTTGAAAATATCGATATCGGGAAGCATATTGCTAGTCTCCGAGCACCTGTAACAAATCATAGAAATCATTGTAATCTAGCCTATGATCAATCCCCTTTAGAAACAGAAAGAAAAAAATAAATGAAAAATGCTTGTGAAAAAAAAAAGAACAGAAAATCAATGCCTTTTTGTTACATGATTAGGACATACCATATTATATATCAGTCCCTCGCTCCTCCGCTTAAAAATCGCCACAAATGACTGCAACATATTTTTATAGTAGGGAAAGGTCATTAATATCATGCATGCCTGATTTAATCTTTGCAGTAATGTATGAGGGTGGGAAATTGGGGGATGCATTCCATTCCAATTCCGGCTATTTGCTGGCAAAGAGCACATGATATTGCTAATTGTAATTGCAGTTGTGATTATTGAAATTTTTAGCACCAAGAAATATAACCATTTACAATTGTATTAGAAATTTTTAGATCCCTGAACCCTGAGAGACAATTATGAATGTTGCACATGAAAACCAAATTAGTGTCTTAATGGTCTTTACAACTAATCAATACCAAATGACAATTTATCGAATCTTAATCATTTTTCGTTTCTTCTATTGCCAGTCTATGAACATCAATTCATCACTAATATAATTATCTTAGCAATTCAATTTCCCAAACTATAACAGCATTCCACCTTCATATGTTTAAGTCATTTGCATAATCACCAAAAAATTACCTAACATTGTATTTGGTAATCCCTAAGAATTATTTATTTGTAATCAAACTACCTTTCGAATTTACTCAGATCACAATTTTCCCTTAAAAAAAAGGTAGATCCCATCTTAATTATAAACATTCCCACTTCCTATTTCAGTTTTATTTTCCATATTTTTCCCTCTCAGAAAAACCTGATGGTGCAATGGATCCCACATTTACATTCATGCACAACAAAAACCTAAACAATCCCAAAAAAAAAGCCAATCGTAAAATCCGGAAAAAAAAAAACCAGATCGAGAAAACAAGAAATTGAGTAAATTCAAGAAATGAAGGAGAAACCGACCCTGAACACTGGTGAGGCATTCAGGATGACGAACGGCAACGGGAGAGCGAATTATTCCGTTACCGAAAACTTCCTAAGAGACGAGCCCCCTCTTCTCCTTTTACCCCTTCAATTTTTGTTTGTTTTCTTTTCTTGTTCTGGACACCTTCTCTTCCCTATAAATCTCTCACGAAAATTATGGCACTAACTTTCTTTAAACCTATTTTTACGGTAACTATGTACTTCCTATCTATGGTAATCTATGGTCGTTTTTTCCTGATTGGAGTAAATTCAAAATGTTTGTTGGAATTCCAAGATTTCACTAGAAAATATGGCATTACATGGGGTTCATTTTTTTTTTTTGTAATTTGATGGATCATCTTCATGTGTCTCTCAAGTGTCACCCGCTTTTGTAGGTCTTTCTCCCATTTGAAATACAGTTACGATTATGACCAGAATTATATCAGTAGGAAATTTTGATATTCCTCAAAGATGTTCACCGGATTCTTTGTTTAAATATTTTTAGTCCAAACATTTCTTTTTTTAATTTTAAGGAATGACACCCAAATATTTATTTTAAGTTAATTCTAGTTCAAAAATATGACAAATTTATAGGCTCTATTTGAATAGAAGGAAAGGCACATGCGAAATTGAAGTGAAGGAAAGTGAGGCAAAGGAAAATGAAAATCAATTTCCCATTTTTTACACATTTGGTTAATAAGAAAAATATTGAGAGAATATAAAAAGTAAATGACAGTTAGTAACAGTTATTGCAAATTCTGTGATTAACTAAATAGTTTCCTTCAAAATCTTGCAATATTTACGGGACACAAAATGTAGGAAAGTACAGGAAAATGCAAGAAAATTTTTCAATATTCCTGCCAACCAAACATGCATGAAGGCAAAAATAACTAACTTTCCTTCACTTTCCTACACTTTTCCCTGCAAACAAACACTAGCTTGACTTGGGTTCTTGTATCATTTTGCTAAGGGTTAATCCTAGAAACTCCCTTAATGTTTGTTCAAAGTTACAATTTACCCCCTAATCTTTAAATCTTTCACTCTATCCCCTATTTTAGTCCACCTCATCAACTTGACATTTAAAATATTGTGAGTTGATAAAAATGCCACCTTGTTGAACCATTAAAATTTCATGATGAAAATGACCCTTAATATGTTCTGTAAGGAAACAAATCCCACAAGCTTGAAAGCCAATTTCTCTAGGTTTATTAGCTTTGTAAGCCAATTGCTCCATATTTTGAGATCTAACAACACCAAAAAAGTCCCCCTTACATCTTTGCAACTTATAGTTGAAAACAAAAGAAAATGTCAAAAAAACTTTAACTTTTATAGCTAGTTTTGGGAGTTTTGGACATAAAAGAAAGGAAAAAAAACTTAAAAGCTGTGAGAGAAAAGAAAAGGTGTTGATTAGGAGTTTAGGGAAAATAGGGAATTAGTTTGGATATATATGCCATTAAATTTTTGTTTAATAGTCATTTATGGAAAGAATTGGTAATTTGAAAATTTTTACAAAGTTTTCTTCAACTTTTTGTCGAAAATCTAAATCAGCTGGTAAATGGGAGCAAAACTTAGGATTAGCTGCACATTCTGTAGTTGTCAGCAGAAGAACAGGAGATAAGGTCAAAGTCTTGTTGTGCACAATAGAATAAATGTTTTTATTTTTAGGACAATAACTCACCCTCGCACAAAGGCGCAGGATTAGGGTGCCCGTGGAAGATACAAAGTAATATAACGGAAATGCATTATAAAAATCTAGTACAACATTTGTAAAACACCTTATCTTAACGTTTCCTGAAATAAAAAAAGGAAATGCCTTAGAAAAATCTAGTACAACATTTGTAAAACATCAAGGTTTTAAAACCCAATCCGAACCACCCAATCAAACTGGTTGAACTATCGATTGGATAGCTGTTTGAGTCCCCAGTGAAATTAAAAAATGGCTTTATTTAGTGATAACTAGTTGACCCAATTGATCCAATCGAGTGAACCATCAAATTGGAACGATTTTTGCTAAACCAGTTTGATTCATTCAATTGGTCAAAATTAAAACAATGAAAAGTAAAAAGAGAAAATGTAACCTAGAAACTAATTAGATAGCTGCAACCTATAATCAACTCAAGTCAAAACCTAAAACTCCAATCTTCTTCCTCTCTTTTATTTCTAAATTTTTATTTAATTTCCTCTAGTTTCCTCTCACACTAATAATCTCACTATTAATCTCTCAAATTCCTCCAACAAAGTTCAGTTTTGTGCCTAAACTATATGCACGGCTTTGATTTCTTAATCTATTATTTTTTTTAGGGATAATATCAGTGGCGCTGGGGGCAGTGGGGGCCCTTAAATTTCTATGATACGTATAAAAATTTGCTGTAATTTCAACTGTGCCCCCTGAAATTTTTGCGTATCTATTGGTTTATAGGCCCCACTGTCCCCCTTAAATTTCTATAATACCTATAAAAATTTGATGTAATTTCAAGTGTGCCCCCTGAAGTTTTGTGTATCTATTGGTTTATATGCTTTTAAAATTGTCTTTGATTTTATCTGTTGTTACAGCTACCGTAAAAAGGGTTTTTTCAATGATGAATATAGTAAAGAATCGGTTACAAAATAGAATGAAAGACACTTGGATGAATAATTTTTTAGTTACCTATATTGAGAAAAATATACCTCGTGAAGTTCAAAATGAAAAGGTTGTAAACCGTTATCAAAATATGAAAACTCGTCATGAGCAATTGTGAATGGTTTAGTTTGCTTTTGAAATAAAATTATTATTACAATAATAATTTTGAGTTTGTCTTTTGATGTTTTTCATGAAATATATGCATCTTTGTACTTGTTGGTGAATATTTTTTTTCCTTAAAAAACTAAAAAAAAGAGTAGGTAAAAAATTTTAGAGTTGCTTTTGCCCCCACTGAAAATTTTTTCTGGCTCCGCGACTGGATAATATCAAAACCTCCCTTGAGGTTTTTCCTAATATCACTTGGTATCTCTGAGTTTTTAAAAATACCACTTGCCTCCCTTAGTAATTACAAAAGGACAATACTAACCATTACTTGATACATAATTCTCTTATCAAATAAATGGAGTTTAAAAAATTTAAAAAAAAAAGAAACAAAAGTCACTTTCTTCTCTTTCTCCTTTCTTCAACATTTTCTCTTACTCATTTTTTTGGATAACTATGCAGTTTTTTGTTCATAAATTATAGTAAATTGAACTTTTTCTATCTTTTAATTTTTGTGACTGTTACATGGTAGTACTACTAGAGATTATTTTTTAGGTGATGGTTTTCTTAGAGTAGACAAAGTGGTTTTGGAGTATTTTTATTTAACAAGCAAAAGGGTAGTTTAGGGTTTTTTAAAAAAAAATTTGTTACACAAATAACAAAAGAAAGGGAGATAAGTGATATTTTTAAAACCTTAAGGGTAGTAGGTGATATTAAGAGAAACCTCAGGGGAGCTTTTTGATATTATCCCTTTTTTTACTTTGTAATTTACTAATTTTCTAAAGTAAGAATCTTGTTTACTTGGAGTCAAACTGGTCACACTGATACATGCTAAAACATTGTGGTTTAGATATAAAATTTTTTTATTAAATTCAGTAATTGTAAACCTTTTCTAAAATATATTTTTTTATAGTTATCCATATTTTTTTTGAAATTTTCTTACTCAATATGACATAATATAGTAGTTTAATCATCAATTTAACATTTTGTTTTCTCATTAACTGTTTTTAACCTTTTCTCTTCTTATTAATCGTGATTTTCTTCTATACCAACATGTATGTAAAATATAGTTAACTTTAATTATCATGGATAAGAATATAATAATTGGAGATAATTTTAACACATACAATAATTGGAGATGAAGAAAATGATTGGCGAATATAGTTGTAAATAGGCATTTTTTTTTATTTACCAACATTTTTGAGATGTAATTTCTTAAAACTTTTCATTTTTCTTATTAGTGTCATAATTGAAATGCAATAACTGTAATTAAAAAATATGGGGGTAATTTAGACATAACAAAAACTAAAACCAAAATATGCTTACATATTCACTCCATATTGCCGACACTCATCATACTTTTTATATAGTAATGATTTTGCTTTGTATCTCTACTTTTCTTTTTGTTTCCTTTATTATAAACTTATTAGCGAAAAGAAACTATAGCGATGATCATATGTCTAAACCTCTATAAAGGGAAGTGCAGATTGCAGATATGATAAAATAGTAATATATGATTTATTTTTTATTTATTTATGACATTAAGGGTTGATAATGGTCAGCCTAATGGTTAAATCAATGATCCGTGATTCAGTAACTTTTCCGATTCAATGAATGGTCTGTATTTTAAAACCTTTGTAAAACATAACCCTTTTTTATGTTTAAATTCAACGCTATTCCTTACTAGATACATGCATTATTTGAAAGTGAAATCAAACGTTTCAAAGGAAAAAAAGGGTTATTATCACTTTACTCCCTTAAACTATATCACTACTATCAGTTTACTCTTTAACGTTATCTTTTAGTTATTTTACCCCCATAAGTAATTCAACTCAATATGTTAAGAAATTTTGGACAAAAATACCCTTTTATTTTATATTATTACTACATTGTTATTACCACTTTATTCGTTTGGATTATAGTGATACAATCACTTTAGTTCATAACATTATTTTCTAGGCATTTTACCTCATCATTAATCTAACTAGTATGGTCAAAAAATTTTAAATATATTTACCCTTTTTATATATAATTAAAAATAAAAAAGTTGGAATAGTTATTCTTCCTTTTTTTCACTTTAAGAGATCGAAAAACATAAAAATAAAAGGTTTTTCTCAAATTACTTTTTTCACACTTATTAATACTAGGAAAAGAAAAAGAGATAGGAAAGAAGGAGAGAAAAAAATTAGATTTTACAAAAAAAGAAAATAAAGAAAAGTCTAACATTATCGTATTACTTTAAGGTTGTCGGAATTAGAATTGGAATTTGGTGGTAAACAAAAAAGTGAAATAATTTTAAAATAATAAAAGTATTTAATTCTTTCTTATTTGTAATTTAAAAAAAAAAAAGAATTGAGCTCTCTCTCCCCCTCTCCCCCTCCCCCTCTCCATCTTTCTATTTTTTTTCAATATTAATAAGATTGCCAAGAAGAAAGAAATTAATACTTTGACTTTTTTTCTTGATACTAAAAAGGAGAAGAGTCATTCTAAATTTTTTATGATTTTTATTATGCAAAGAGGAAGATATTTTCTTCTAAAGTTTTTTAACTTGTTAAGTTGGTTTAATAGTAAGATAAATTGTTTAAAAAATAACTCTATGGGGTAAATTGATAATGAGACTATATTTTATGTGAGTAAAATGATAATAATTTTAAGGATTAAACATGTATTTTAACTTTAATTAACAAACTCCGTTAAATTTGACCGTTAGTCTCAGGGGTAAAGTGACTAAAATATAACGTTAAGGGGTAAATTGATAGTAGTGATATAGTTTAAGAGGGTAAAGTGATAATAACCCGAAAAAAAAAATGACGAAGTGATTCTTTAATACACAAATTGAATAAGAGAAAGTGCTATCAAACATTAGAAAGAAAAAAAAAATGACACAACTAATCCAATTTAGGCAAAGTCACCATAGATAACAATTTAAAGCATCAAGACATTGCCATATGCAGTGGATAGTTGAGAATCACACGTCAGACTCCAATTACACAATTTGATATTACTGAAATTCAAGGAATCCGAACGTCAGGAATATAATTTCTTCCAGCCTTCTGAACAATCACGGGAATTGTCACTTCCGTTTGAGGCAAGAAGACACTTCCTGGCTGGTATTGAAGGCATATTGAAGGTTGAAGGAGGTCTTGGCTATGGCAGCAAGATTCAAACTGATGATATTTTTTTTCGAAAGAAGAGAGATCTAAAGCCTGAAAAACAAAAAAGAATGACAAGCACCTTTAAGTTCTATTAATTTCAGAAACGCAAGATTCAGGCAACTAATCAGAAAAAGGAGCAAAATAGCACCCATTCTCACAAGTTAAAAATTTGAACATACAGTTGAAGCGCTAAAAACAGCACAGCTCATCAAGTCTTCAATCCAAATGTGAAGCATAAATTGTTGATAAAAAATGCATCAAATAAAGGACAATTCATATAAGTAACAATTATCTGACAAGTAACTAAAAACAAATTTTATTTTTGTCAACATAATACTTCACATGTAAAACAAGCACTACCACATTAAATCAATAGGATAAATGAAGTGGTAAAACAGTTGCAACAATTCTTGGTTTCAAGTAAAACACGAAAGCCCAAGAAATAGGAAAATGGAAACATAAAGCTGCAAGTGAGCTTAATAACACTGGTAGGATCAAAGTGTGAGTTTGCAAGTAGTGAATCAGCGGCTGCAAAACAGCATACGGACGGAAGCAAGGCCGGAATATGCCAACCTGCATATTTGCCACCTCAAGCGGAAATCAAATGGTCTTAAAACCATGAAGACAATGGTTGATATTTGGTATGCAGACAATGGTTTAAGATATGATGGCAGCATAAGTATAGATCCGCAGCTTTGGGCACAGTCCTGGTCCAAATGTCTGATTAAACCTGATAAATCAGTTGTACTGGTTATGTAACACCCGTAATTTTCTCTTCATTTTATTTACTAATGTTGGTAGTTAAAGCAAAACTGGATTAGTAATTATTACAAGTTAAATCACTATTAACATAAAAACCTGTCCACTACCCCCAATCAATCAACATTATCAGGAGTAGGAACGTGTGAGTAGATGGGGTAGCAACAAAAAGGTATGGACTCTACTGAGAGTAGTACTTTATCTGACAAAAAATTATAACGAGCACACATTCAATCTTCCTTTCCCTCTTCTATCATAAAACAATAGTGTAGAAAGAGAAGAGAGTAATAGACTTTGGCGACCAATCAGACGTTCAAATGGGTAATTAACCACAAGCACGTCTTGAAACAGTCAATAAGGCTGTTTTGCTTAGGTTTAGTAAATTCCCAACTTGTTAATATCAAGTGTTAATATATATAAAAGCTACTATCGTTTGTAGAAAAAAAAAAAGTAAATTCCCAGCTTGTTATTTTGTTTAATTTTTTAAGATTATGTTTGTATACGTTTTGACCATTGAAGCTATAGGAAGACTCGAGTCCGAAGTAGGATTATTTTTGGGATAATTGTGTTTGATAATTATAAACTCTCTAATGTTGAAATTATAAGGAAATTTATACGTGTTTCTAAGAGTTGAACCTTTTGACGTCCAATCTGCAGAGCAATCAAACTTAGGGCTACAACAATGAAAGCGTGAAAATTGTGGGGTGAAACAAGAAAGAAAGAAAGAAAAACAGAGAGAGAGAGAGAGAGAGAGAGAGAGAAGATCGAAGAATCCAGCTCCTCAATGTAGCTCGCAAACGACAAATAAGCCTTTTTCTAAAAATGGCTGGCCAAGCAGTAGTAGCCGCTATTGCTGTTGTGGCTTCGCACAAGAGGCCAAAGGTTAGAGTTGCCGGCGATGAAGATGATGAAGGTGGTGATAATGGTGATGCCTAGGTTTTGAAAATTAGGATTTCGGGATTTAGGGTTTCAAAATCAATTGACTTTTGAAATTGGGGAAGAAGACCTATTTTTGCAAATGGGTCGGGTTATTTTTCAAGTCACACAAGTCAAAATATATTTAATGAAACGCGTCAAGTATTTAATGGGTTTTCTAAATAGTCTGCCTAATTAAAATCGTTGGGCCAACCACATTCAGACTGGTGCCTTCTTATGCTAGTCAAGATTGAAACCAAACAAAGAACCAGTCAGGCCCGGTGGCTATTGGCACTACAAGAAATTTGGCCTTTTGTGACAACAGAGAAACTTGTCACAATTGAGAAACTTCAGTGACGACTTTTAATGTCATCATAGTTGATCGTGGGTTCACCGTCGATAGTGACAACAAGGGATAAGTCGTCACAATATGGATGACGCGTAACTAGCCCAGTGTGGCTGAAGATCACCATTGTGACGATTGGAAAATAGGTTGTCACTGAAATTCGTCGTATAGTGACAGCTTAGAATATCGTCACAATATGGTTGCGAATTCTAAATTAGTGACAATAATTAGTCGTCACTATCCAAAGTGTTTATTCCCAACTCATTTTCACTAATTCTACTATATCACCCTAATTTTTTCAATATGCCCCATATGTTGTAAATAAATTTTATTAATTCTACTATGACACCCTAACTTTTACAATTTAACCCCATATACCACCTTAATTTTTTCAATATGGCCCATATGTTGTAAATAAATTTTGTTAATTCTACTATATGACACCCTAACTATTACATTTTAGCCCCATATGCCACCCTAATTTATTCTATATGGCCCATATGCCGTAGATAAATTTAATTAATTATGTTATGACACCCGAACTTTTATATTTTAGCCCTGTATGTGGTAAACTAATCTCATTAACTCTACCATGACACCTTATCTTTTGCAATTTAGCCTCGTATGTGATAAATTGATTTCATTAATTCTATTATGACACCCTATACTTTACACTCTAGGTTGTGTTTATCATTGGCAAAATGAGGAAGGTATTGTAAAAAAAATGTATACATATATTTTAATTATTCCAAACTTACCTAATACCTTGTTATAAAGTTAAAAAATATCATGAATTCATTATTTAGTTCTCTTGACAACATATGGGAAATTACTGATTAACATAGTGTGAAAATAATGGCAACGAATAATAAAATTTAATATGAAATTAAGTAAAAATCTTGACAATTGCATGACTGGAATTTGTTATGTATTACAATTTACAATAATCTAATTGTTTATGGTTTATGAATCAATACTTGTATCAAATAGATTTAGTGTTTCATGCATTTATTAGTAAACCATTTTGGTTATTTGATCAACTAAACAGATTGTTTGGTCTTGTCAGACCACAATTCGTGCATAATTGATAAAATTATTAAATTGATACAAAAAATATTTGCATCAAAAGATCTTTTTTTGAATCATAAACATATTTTTAATAAGCCTTTTAGTTTTTGAACATTATTTTTTGTAGAGATCCTAAAATACCTATGTTAGTAAAAAAAAAAATCCAAAAATACTAAATTTTCATATTCCAAAGTTTTAATACAACTTGTAAACTAAAAAAGCGTAAACTAATAAACAATGTTAATTACACAAAGATTGGGAAAAGAAAAAAGATAGAAGGCATTACTTTTATAAAAAAGGTTCAACAATTTAGAGAGAGAAGGCGTTATTTTTTAGTGTGCAATAGTGGAAGTGGGAAGCTGAAAATTGAAGGAGTAGAGGTGGGGTTCTAAAAGAAGCAGAAACGACGTCATTTGAAGTTGATTTGGAAGAAAAATGCTCAACAACACTTAGCCCAATTTCAGACAAAACTCATTTCCCTCTTTCTTTGCCTTCGGACACCATCTTCTTCTCCTTCTCTCCACTGGGATCTTGCTAAAATTATTGAGATAATCACTAAATTGAGCTACCCAAACTGATAGGACAGCTTTAGTAGAGTAGAAGATAGCAAATATCCCTAAATTGAGCTACCATTTGCATCCCTAAATTGAGGTACCCAAATTGATAGGGCAGCTTTAGTAGAGTAGCAGATAGCAATTGAGCTATCCAAACTGATAGGACAGCTTTAGTAGAGTAGCAGATAGCAAATATCCCTTGTTCGTCATAGTTGCTTGCTGGCAAGACCACGGAAAATTGACCATGAATTTTGGGGAAAAGCCAGAGTTTGAAGACTGAATCATAAGGAAAAGAAGACCTAAGGTTGTCACGGCATAATTTGAGGTAAATAATCTCAATATTTTCCATCTATTTTCGAACAGTTCTGTCTAATATAGGTCATGTGAGCTGAATGTTGAGTTGTGAGAGTGAAGGGAGGGTTGTGAACTGAATGTTGAGCTGAATCGTGGCTAGAGATCCAAATCGAGTCTTGCATGGAAATGCAGTCACTGCTAAGATACTAGAAGACAAACAAGTTAAATCTAAGCATACGGGTAACAAAACTTAAACCTCTTAACAGTTTATTTAAATTCATACCCTCTTAAAAAAGTCCAAAACAGAGTTTCCATAATCTTTTTGGCTGCACCCTATCTCCGGCCGCATGGCATGTTGGAGCAGGTTATTTGCTTATATAGCAAGTTGAATAAAAGATTCTGTTTCGTGGCTAGACATGCTGCTACATGTGGTACTGCTTAGATGCAAAAGAAAGATAGTCTTCAATAATCGAACCAAGGTTATTGAAACTTTGAAAAGTACTTGATGGTAATTCCCTAGAAAAAACTCCAAACATACTTTAAAAATGTAATCCCTCTAGAAGAAACTTTAAAAGGTAGTTTTGTGTAATGATCAGAGTTCCAGAACCAGAGGGATAGTTCTGAACTAAGACAGGCATTCCTGGTTAGATTCACCAGCTTAGGCCACAATCTATCCAATTTTGCTCCCACTCTCGACAACCTTTCCCATCACACCATCACCCCAGCAGTCCATTTGCAGAACAGTTAGGAAACAAGCTAAATGCATGGCAGAACACATAACTAGCTATCTCCTGAATCTTAGAAGCTTTATGCATGTAGTTCATTCTTTTTCTCAACTTTCTGTGCAACTGATTTTTTTTCTGATGGCAACATATCTACTCCCATTAAATGGGTTGTTACACTCGGTGCATTATGTTTGGTGTTCTATTTTCTATATATTTCTTCACTAATCAGCTTTTTCATTGGAGCCTCAGTTGAAAAATGGTTCTCAGCTTTTTCATTGCCTTTGTTGCAGTTGCTTTACACTGGACTCAAGAGACAATTAGGCCCGTTTTTACCTCTGTTCTTCTAATTTTTCATTACTTGTCAGGTAACTTCTTTAAACTATGCTTTAATAGATTGTTTTTGACTTGTCAGTCTCTCTTTTAAAGGATTCAACTACAACAACACTAACAGATTTGCGGTTGCTGCCACTTAACAATTCCATTCCTTGTTCCTTCAAAATGAAATTCATGGATGATTGTCTAATCTGGCAAAAGTGTGTGTTTAACATATAATCTGGAAAAAACACAAAGAAGTAGAGATTTTTCTTGCTTTATATGAACACCTGATTACTTGAAGGGTGTAAATTGTTTCAAGACAGTGAAAGCGTGTAATTTACTCTTTTACCTCATGCCTTGTAAGGCCCGAAGACAACCAATGAGACAGTTGATAAGAAAGCACAAGTACTTGTGAGTAGAAGAGATAAACAAATTAAAGATCATAAACGTAACAATAAGTAAATAAAAAGGAAAGAGTTGCAAACCAATTAACTACCCAACTCCTCTTGAGCTTGTAGATTAATTGAGACAAGCTACTTCAAGTTGATGAATTATAATCACTCTTGTGTACAAAGGAAGGTTCACCTCCTCCTTGCCCCGAACTCCACTCGGTCAAGCTAGGACGTTTTACTATCCCTCAGGACAACCCTCACAGAGCTACACTCATGAAAGATTCACTCACAAATGAAAAGCTTACAATGAACCTCACACCACTAAGACTACAAATCTAGCTTTGGAGACTATTTTCTAGCTAAAATATCTCTTGAGATCTTGTAAACAAAGTGTGCAAAAGTTATCTGAAGTATCTGACCAACCACTATTTATATAGGACCAAGAAAGTGCCTCATTAAAGCATCCAACGGATAGAAAGTAGCTGAATAGTCAACTAGCCGTTGGGGACGTCGGACGTCCGACAGATTAATCACCGTCCGATCCCATCGTCCGAAAATCAGCCAAGTTGTCGTTCGGACGTCCGATGGTATTTTATCGTCCGAGCTTCTGTGTCCGAACGTCGTCCAGAGAGTTATCAAATCTTCGTGGAATTTTTAGGACGTCCGATGAGATTGATGTGCGTCCGAAGCATGCGTCCGATCCTTCAGGACGTCCGATGCTTTCTTATGAGCGTCCGACAGAGTTTCCTTCTTGATGTTCTTCATCCTTTCGGACGTCCGATCCTGACTATTTGAGCGTCCGACAGCTTCAGCATACTTAGTCCCCTTTCAATTGCACTTGTTCATGGAATCAAACAACTTCAAAACTGAAAGTATATCTTGAAGAAATATTAGTATCATCCATTTGTTTTGTAAACATCAAAAGATAGGGATCAAGATCAACATTCTCCCCCTTTTTGATGATGACAAAACAATGGATGGAAGGAAGGAAAAAGATTGAGAAAATGAGCATAGACTCCCCCTCACTCATTGCAACCAAACTTATAATTTCAGAATAACTCCCCCTAACACATAGCATCCATTTCTCCCCCTTTTTGTCATCATAAGATGAGAGTAATACCTAACAACCATAATCCAACAATAATAACAGAGAATCCAATATTCAAAACAAAATAGAGAAATGATACCAGAATTCAACAATACCAACATACCAACATATCACAGAGAGATTAGCAAATCATCGTTAGATCAGAATAGTTCTTTTCTCTCCCTTTTTGACACCATACAAATTCAGTAGTATTCAAAAATATCAGCGAAAACGCAGATCAAAGTATCGGAAATATCAAAAAAATATTGTGAACAAGAATCACTACAATGATTAACAAAATCTCCTATTTGTTAAAGTTAGCATCATGTCTAACTATCCACATGCATTTCATGCCTCTTCTCATATTCTTTCTCATATAACAATCACTTTTCATGTGACCTTTTTGACAACAAAAATTACACATAACCAAAGAGTTATCTACATGAACAGGTTTAATAAATCTTACTTGTCTTCTCCTATGGATAGCAAATTCGTTGGAATTAGAATTCAACCTATTCTTTTGAAAACAGACTTGTTTCTTGTGTTTAAGCAACTCATTTAGACCATCCATTCTTCTTTTCAAATCACCTTGTTCCTTTTTGAACAAATCACAAAGTTTTGTTTTTCTATCAAGTTCAAAATGTAAAGCAGTCTCACTCTTTTTGAAGTAATCATTTTCAGCTTTCAACTTTTTATTTTGTTGAAAAAGATTTGCATTATCTCGAAGCAAAAAACCAATTTTCTGTTTTAACCCCTTGTTTCTAGCAGAGGACTGTTTCAAACTATCATGCAATTTTATAATGAAAGATTCAATATCATCATCAGTTTCTTCATCACTTTCAACTTGAGAGTTATAAGATGTTACCTCATCATCTCCAATGGCCATTAGTGCCATTTGGGCCAACTCTTCTTTTTCTCTTTTTGAATTGCATTCATCCCATGTAATTTTGCAATCTCCTCTTGAACTTCTCTTGTTGAAGATCTTCTTGAAACTTTTGATGTGAGGAGTTATATCATTGTCCCCTTCCATGTTTTCATTACCCATGAAGGATGGGTTATCCCCCACTTGAGATGCTTTAAAAGCTATGCCTCTCTTATACATTCTTGCATTTTCTTCCTCTTGCACTTTGAATTTCAGTTTTAACTCATAAGAGGTTAGGGAATTCACAAGAGATTCAATGGACATAGAATTTAAATCTTTTGCCTCTTCTATAGCATTTATTTTGTTTTCCCATTCTTTTGGCAAGACATTCAAAATTTTTCTATTTTTCTCACCCAAAGAATATTTTTTCCAAGCAATTTAAGATTTTGAATAATGTCACAAAATCTACTACACATCTTATCAACATTTTCAAGAGGATGCATTTTGAAAAATTCATATTGAGAAACAAGCAAAGATTTCTTTTGTTCTTTAATATCTTGGTTACCTTCATGAAATTCACACAATTTATCCCAAATATCTTTAGCTGATTTACAACCTTTAATTCTACTAGATTCATTTACATCTAATGCATTGCACAATATATACATGGCCTTGGCATTCAAAGAAAGGTATCTCTTGTCTTTTTCATTCAATTCTTGTCTAGTCTTTAATCTACTCAAATTAGTGGTAGAGTCAACTATTCTAGCTTCATAAGGACCATCTTCTACCACATACCATAATTCAATATAAACGGATTGTAAGAAAATCACCATTCTTTGTTTCCACATGCTAAAATGAGAACCATTAAACATAGGTGGTCTATCAATATACTGTCCTTCTAAAAAAGAAATA
The DNA here is from genome assembly GCF_036785885.1 of Coffea arabica. NCBI lineage: Eukaryota > Viridiplantae > Streptophyta > Magnoliopsida > Gentianales > Rubiaceae > Coffea > Coffea arabica. The sequence goes on from NC_092321.1 coordinate 25,651,672, forward strand.
TTTATAGTTGCCATGATCTTTACTCTAAGCGGTTAAGCTTAATCTCTAGGAGACCAAGCTCTGATGCCAATTGTAAGGCCCGAAGACAACCAATGAGACAGTTGATAAGAAAGCACAAGTGCTTGTGAGTAGAAGAGATAAACAAATTAAAGATCATAAACGTAACAATAAGTAAATAAAAAGGAAAGAGTTGCAAACCAATTAACTACCCAACTCCTCTTGAGCTTGTAGATTAATTGAGACAAGCTACTTCAAGTTGATGAATTATAATCACTCTTGTGTACAAAGGAATGTTCACCTCCTCCTTGCCCCGAACTCCACTCGGTCAAGTCAGGACGTTTTACTATCCCTTAAGACAACCCTCACAGAGCTACACTCATGAAAGATTCACTCACAAATGAAAAGCTTACAATGAATCTCACACCACTAAGACTACAAATCTAGTTTTGGAGACTATTTTCTAGCTAAAATATCTCTTGAGATCTTGTAAACAAAGTGTGCAAAAGTTATCTGAAATATCTGACCAACCACTATTTATATAGGACCAAGAAAGTGCCTCATTAAAGCATCCAACGGATAGAAAGTAGCTGAATAGTCAACTAGGCGTTGGAGACGTCGGACGTCGGACAGATTAATCACCGTCCGATCCCATCGTCCGAAAATCAGCCAAGTTGTCGTTCGGACGTCCGATGGTATTTTATCGTCCGAGCTTCTGTGTCCAAACGTCGTCCAGAGAGTTATCAAATCTTCGTGGAATTTTTAGGACGTCCGATGAGATTGATGTGCGTCCGAAGCATGCGTCCGATCCTTCAGGACGTCCGATGCTTCCTTACGAGCGTCCGACAGAGTTTCCTTCTTGATGTTCTTCATCCTTTCGGACGTCCGATCCTGACTATTTGAGCGTCCGACAGCTTCAGCATACTTAGTCCCCTTTCAATTGCACTTGTTCATGGAATCAAACAACTTCAAAACTGAAAGTATATCTTGAAGAAATATTAATATCATCCATTTGTTTTGTAAACATCAAAAGATAGGGATCAAGATCAACATGCTTACTTATGCATATTAGGAATTGCACATATATCTTTATAGATTCACCTCAAGAAATCTATTGTTTCATAACTAGCTTATCTATGCTTATTTCTAGGTGTAATGTGTAGATAAAAATTTGTGACTTATGTTCTGGATTTGTAACTCTAAGACATGGACAAAAATTAGATGAAACTTGATAATAGGAAGGACAAGTCTTATAAACTTGGGGTGGCTGCTTTCTTAAAATTCGCATATTCTCGAAAGGCAAAATATCTTATGATAGCTTGCCCTTGTAAACAATGCAATAACTTCTGCAAAAAGTGTGGTGGAGGACCACTTATTTACATTTGGAATTAGAAAAAGTTATACCAGATGGATACACCATGGTGAACAATTTCGACAGGAAATTAGAGAGGATAGTAATCAGGGCAGTGATGAAGAAGGGGATGCTGACAATGAGGATTTAAATCATATGCTCAATGACATAGGCACTGCACAGTGGGGGGAATTGGTTTAGTAGGGAAGATGATGGTGAAGGGAGTTCAATGTTGCATGCTAGTGAAACTGATGCCTTCCTAAAATTGTTGGAAGATGCAAAAAAGAAACTTTATCCTGGAAACAAATTTTACTCAAAGCTGTCTTTGTAGTCACTCTTCTACATCTCAAAACGATGAATGGGTGGACAATAAACTCGTTTAACACATTGCTAGAGGTCTTTAAGAAGGCACTACCTCCCGAAACTTCAGTTCTTAAGTCTTTCTTTGATGCTAAAAGAATTATTCGAGACTTGGGGTTCATATCTGAAAAAATACATACTTGTGTCAATAACTGTGTCCTCTTCTGCAAGGAATATGAAAATTTGGACACTTGTCCAAATCCAAATTGCAAAGAGCCCCGCTACAAGTCAAAGGGTTCAAAAATTCTACGAAAAGTTCTTCGCTATTTTACGGCATTTGAAACTAGACACCAAGAGTTTTCCAACGGTATAAAATTCCCCTGCTAATTCGTTTTGAGTGAGCCGTAGTGAACCGGCAAAGTGGACTGATTTGCTTCACCTGTTTACCCGAGAAAATTATACAGCTGCATCTTGTGACTCAATTTCGTTCCTCTTGTGAAAAGAGTTTGAACATGATTTCTTCTGATGATTTATGACATTTTGAATCTAGTTTTCAACGCCATAAACTATTTTCAATTTTGACTTGTGTAGCGTTAGTTATAGCCTGATTTCAAAATTGTGCCAAAGCTTTATGACTGAGAATCCGCGGAATAGGTTGCGAAAAACCAGTTTTCTTAAAACTATTCTATCTTGGTGTTGGAGAACCCAAACTGAGTTTTGCTTATCGTGCTTAAAACTTGACTTGAAGTTCTTGCAGTGTTATAAATTTCAGAGACTAATTCAATTCCTGTGAATTTTGCCGAATTTTCAAAGTTTACTGAAAATCAAGACTGTTTCTGCCCTGTTTTAATAAAACAATAAGTTTGAGCTAAGATTTGAATGCTTTCTGATTTGAATCCGGGAAAAATGTCTTCTGGAAAGTCTTAGTACTTTGAATCTAGTTTCCAACGGTATAAATTTTCTAATTTTTGGACTTACGAAACTCGAGGTATGATTTTTCCAAGTAGTGTCGCACCAACCTTGAAATTTTCTGATTTCAAACAAAGGACTCTTTTAAGCACTTTCAACCTTCCTTTGAGATTGTCGGTCTGTTTTAAATTTGATTTCATGGTTTGATACAAGATGTCTTTGAACATTAGACCTTTATTTTGAATCTTAGTTTTCAAAGGATTAAACTTCCCTTAATGTATTTTCTTGGTTGTTTAACTTTCTTGGATAATTGCACCTCACCTTATACTTGAGAAATGGATTTTAAGCCCTAGTCTTATGCCCTTGATTTCCATGAGATTGGAACTTTAAAAAGGAGCGTTTTGACTAGAGTAATTCTTGAAATATTTCACTAGTTTTATACTCGAAACTTGGAACCTTTAACTTTGACATTTACTATGAAAATGAGTGGAGTTTTGATGAGTTTTGACTCCATTAGTTTGGAAAATGTGAACGTTCTTTATATTCTAACTTTTGGACATAAGATTAAAAGTTTTGAGAGATGAAAACCATCTACCCATTTTTCTCGATTTTTGTGCCGAAAGTAAATATAGTACTTTCTTTTGGAATTGAGATTTCCTACCACAACTTAACTCGAAAACTGCCTTTAAGTTCTCTTTGAGCATTATTTCAATGATTTAGCAAGAAAAACTCCTTTAACTTGACTCGACTTGTGACCTTGAGAGTGGGTAGTAAGAAATTATTTTTCTTTATAACCTTAGTCGAGTACCTAGGTAATCATGATTATGCTTGTCTCAGGTGGTCACGAGGACGCCGAAGAGCTCATCTAACTTCTCGCTTTGCTCTTGTTTTGCCTTGACTTTTGGTGAGTGTCAAGTGCATGTTCAATGCTATTATGATTGAATTGCTATTTGTACAAGTGCTATATGATACATGAACTTGCCGAGATAAGGGTGTACTTTACCGCCCTCGTCCTCTCTCTCTCCTGATTACATGATACTTGTTAAATGAATATATATGACTTGCATTTGTACATGAACATGTTTAACTCGTGAGCACTGAGCAGAAGCATGTACCACACCCTATTCGGGTGAGAGGTGTCTCTCATACCGATTCAGTGCTATAATCGATTCTCTGAGCGGAAGTATGTACCACACCCTATTCGAGTGGGAGGTGCCTCTCATATCGACTCAGTGTTATGATCGATTCTCTGAACGGCAGCATGTACCACACCCTAATCAGGAGGGAGGTGCCTCTCATACCGACTCAGAGCCCTAAACAATTCTAAGTCGATTGGAGCGATGTCTTATTGACCACTTATACTTTTGGGGACACCCCAACCCATTGGCTAACCTCGTAACTCGACCCAGCAAAGGCTTGGTCGAGAAGCTTGGTGAACCATGAAAATTTTTATAGGCTGATCTTTTGAGATCTTGCTTGGCATACTCGATTAGTAGTGGCACCTCATGCATGTTTGGTTCCGGATCCGAGAGGGTGTTATGTTGGATGGAGGAAGTAAGTGGAGCACTACGGTCATGTTACTACTTGAGTTGATGGAGAGTCAACCCCAGATGGCTTGAAGCGGTCGAGACGTGGAAATAGCTCATGAGAGCTCCTGTATCCTTCCTTGTGTGTTTATTTCCTACTTGTGCATTTAAATGAAAGTTCATGTTAAAGATGCTTTCAAACATGCTATTCGATGAATTGGTCCTACATGCTTGCTTGCTTACTTGTTTTCTTGGCCTCATTGAGCGTTAGTTCATTCCTTTAAGTTTGTTTTCCTTAACAGGCTTTGGAGGTGGAAGTTGGAGATTCTAGACTAGCGACTTTTGGTTGAATCTAGTATACTTTTGTATGTTATTAGGGACCATTGAAGTGTAAATTTTGTTATACTTGAGAATTATGGATTGTAATTGTAAATGGTATGCTTGGGAGTTTTGAGCTTGTATATTCGAAGTATTTCTTAATTAAGTCGATGGTTAATTGTGATCCTTTATTAAGGTTGAACGAGTGAGTGAGTCCTGACGAGAGTTGGGCAGGTGTCCCGCTGATACCCTAGGGCTCGCCCTAGGGAGAGGTGGGGGCATCACATCAACGCTTATATGCCCCACAAGGAAATAACTTTAGATATGCGATGGCATAAAGAAAAGCGTGTAAATGATGGTAACACCATGAGACATCCGGCGGATAGCGAAGCATGGAAACATTTTGATAGATTATATCCAGATTTTGTTCATGATCCTAAAAATGTCAGGTTTAGCCTTGCGACTGATGGTTTCAGTCCTTTTGGAACCATGACATTGACTTATAGCATTTGGTCCATTTTTGTTGTACCATATAATTTGCCTCCCTGGAAATGTATGAAAGACCCATTTTTTTTCATGTCAATATTGATTCCTGGCCCTCAATCCCCGGGAAATGAGATCTTCATCTACATGGCACCTCTAGTAGATGAGTTGAATGAATTTTGGGATGGTATAGAAACTTATGATGCATATACTGGTTAGAAATTTACACTAAGTGCTGCTTTGCTTTATCTGGTTTTGCTTCAAATATTTCTCGATGCATAAAGAATGGGCAATTCCAGCTTTCCGGAATGAAGAGCCATGACTTTCACATTTTCATTCAACGAATACCCCCACTTGCAATTCGTAGAAGCTTAACTAAAGAAGTTCGACAAGTGCTGTTTGAATTAAGTGATTTGATTAAAAAGTTGTGTGCTAGAACATTGCATAGGGATGTACTACAGGAGTGTGACAGAAAAATTCCTGTGATTATGTACAGATTAGAGAGACTATTCCCTCTTGCCTTCTTCGGCATAATGCTACACGTGCTGATTCACCTACCTGTCGAAGCAATTCTTGCTGGCCCAACTCAATATTGTTGGATGTTCCCATTTGAGAGGTATGCCATCGTATATAGTGTCTTTTTGTTAGTCAAGTATTATAATCTGTCTCACTTACTCCAATGAGATACTAATATTTTCTATTTTTATTAAAAAAGGAAAATGGGAATACTTAAAAGTTATGTGCAGAATAAGGCTCGCCCAGAGGGATGTATTGCCGAGTGGTACATAGACAAAGAATGCTTGACATTCTGCTCTATGTATTTGGATAATGTCGAGACAATATTCAACAAGTTTGAACGTAACAATGAAAGAGTTGACAAACACAAGCAGCTGTCAATATTTTCATGCTCTGCTCGTCCATTTGGAGGGTCTAAACATTGATATTTACCTGATTCAGAGCTAGCAAAGATCCACACCTTTTTGCTAAATAACTGTGATGAGCTCGATGACTACATCAAGTAATATACTAGTCTTAATTGCACTTATATTTTATGACTATGTCTCACCTATAAAATTATGCTAACATATTATTTTTTCTAGTGAGCATAAAATCTTGTTAGAAGCTGAATGCACTGAAAATGTTATTCAACAGCATGATAAGGAGTTTGCTACATGGTTCAAAGAACATGTAGGGTCTAATTTACTTATTAGTTGTTTGGACTTCTTATGACTATGGTTTAAATATTATATCATGTTAACTTTTCTCAATCTCTGAACAGGTGTTATATGGTTCTCAACCCTGCAATGATAAATTTCGCTCATTGGCCTTAGGTTTAGAAAATAGAATTTGTATGTATAGAGGTTGCATGGCTAATGGGTATAGATTTCACACTGAAGATTGCAAAAGAGAGAGAAAAACACAAAATAGTGGTATCATAGTGAAATGTGAGTATGGTAATACTATCATTGATTTTTATGGTGTCATAAAAGAAATTATTGAAGTGAGGTGCTGGTTTGGAAAGAAAAATGTTGTCCTATTTAAGTGTGACTGGTGGAAATTAAATGATAGTTCCGACATGCAAATAGACAAGGATTGGGGTATCACGAGTGTGAATTCATCAAGAAAATGGTATGAAGACCAACCTTATGTCCTTCCTCAACATGTGGAACAATTATTTTATATTGAGGACTTGAAATTAAGTAGAAACTGGTTTGTAATTGAGAGGTTTGGTCCAAGAAACTGTTATGATGTTCCTGAACATGTGGACAAAGAGGCAGCAGTTGAGAAGATATATCAAGAAGTAGCACAAGGAGGGGAATTTAATATTATAATAGATCTCGATAACCCCCCACCAATTTCAAGAGAAGATGGCAATCTATTAAAATACGTGCCTTCATTTGTTATTTATGGTGACCAATCAAAGAAAGGAAATCAACAAGCTGATGAAGACTTTATTGATGATAGTGACAATAGGGACCCCAATAGTTGTGATAATGAAGAAGATGAGAATATTCTTGGTGACAGTGACATCTTGTTGTTGGTATTAGTGACAGTGACAGTGACAGTGACACTGATTCATATTAGATGACATCAATTTAATATTTGAATCTAATGGTTGTTGGTATCCTGAGTACAACTTCTAATTTAGTGGCATTGCTTTTGTCATCTTGTTTGATTTATCTTTTGCCTATTAAACTATATGAAAAGGATATATTTAGACTACATTAATTTTTTTTTTAATTTTGATTAGTTGTTGGTTTCAGATGGCTAGACCCAGAATGAGAGCCCAAACACTTAGAAGACAAGCACAACAAAAGCAACCATCACCACCTTCAAATCAGCAACAGGGTCTATTTGTAAGCACTAGTTCAAATGGTACTGCTACCTTTGTGACGCCAGCATCTTCACCACAAAATGTTACTGTTGGTTCAAACAATGCGCAGCCTCAAACTTCAGAATCATTTGCATCAGATGCAAATGAAACTATGCGATCTCATGATGGTCAAAATAATAATAATGGTACCAACTTTTGCACTTACATTTCTAGTTCTTTTATTTTGTTTCATCTATCATAACTAATTTATTCTTGAATTTTGTTTAACCATAGCTATGCCATTGCCAAAAAGAAGGGGTCATACTAGAAACATTACATTGGCCCGTAAAAGAGAGGATAACGAAACTCTAACTGTTGAAGTTGACCCTTCCATTCGGCGCATAGTAGGAAAGGACTCTCAATACTTCATTAGTGAGAGTGGTTGTGTTGTTAGGAAGTTTGGAAGGTTTAATGTTGACAAATGGTCATATCTGCAGGCTGAATATAGAGAAAACATACACAAGACGGTTACGATATTTGTATTCTTTTGCTTATATCACTACTAGAACAATTGATTGATCTTTATACTCAAGCATTATTCTTATGTACTTCTATTTAAATTTTTCGGTACTTGTATTTGTCTTGTAAGATGACTTCCAATTTGAGAATAACATCACCTCAAAAATTGCTATAAATAGGCAGTTGAACATCTTGTATTGGAATCACCGATATCGGTTGTACAAGTATTTTCTAACTTTTGGGACAAAGGAGGAAGCAATTCAACATGTTCCTGAAGGTTTATCAGTTAAGGATTGGACATGGATATGCAACTACTTTGGAAGTGAAGAATTCAAGGTCTAGTTACATACTTGAATTAGTCTTACCTAAATATAAAATTTATTTCAAATATTTAGAATTAGTGCTGGATGTTTATATATTACAGAAAATTAGTGACTGTAACAAAGTAAATCGTGCCAAGAATGAAACTCATACTACTGTGGGAACAAAGTCACTTGCTAGAGTTGTTGAAGAGAAGGTAATCAATTCTGTTGTTTGGACATTCCATTATGCTTTTTGTCCTTCTACATTCTCACACTTAAGTCAAACTTATTATTTGACAGAAGAGGAAGGAGGGAGTGGAGCTTTCAGAGATAGAAGTGTTTGAAATCAGTCGCACATCAAAGAAGACAGGAGGGTTGATAAATGATCTAGTGAAAGAGACTTTGGTGCGAGATGTCATTCTATTTTTATGCATTTACAACTCCTTTGTGACATGCTTTTTAACACCAAAGCTATAATGTCTTGTCTAGGCAACAATGAAAGAGATGGAAGCTACAACTTCAACGAGTAGTAAGGAAATTTGTCAACAGCAACTTGGATACATACCTGGACAGCTTTGTAGCCACAGCACAAACAAGAGGCAAGCAATGGAGATTGACAACTTGAAGAGTGAAATTGAAGAACATTGAAGAAGGGCAGATGCGGCAGAACAACGAGTTACACAAATTGCAGAGGAATTCAATGCCCAAAAGGACCTAATTAAGAGCTTGCAAGATTAGCAACTTGAAACTAGGGGGCTGTATGAGGAGTTGATTGCCCAAATGAAAGACTTGCGCAAATGATAGACTTCAAAAAAGGTGAAGAGATAAATTCTTTGCTTTTATTTTGACTGAAACTCTTTTTTTGACTGATTTTTTTACTTATTAAGTTCAAAGTAGTTGGATATGCTGAAACTCTAAAAAAAAGTTTATTTTCAATGCAGTCTAGTTTCATATTGATCGTGAGAAGACTGTTGGATATGCTGCTAAAGATGATTGAAATTTATCCTTTTGGTGCTGTAGTCTATGCTTTAGTTTAGAAATCTAGTACTTTATCTTTTGGGAAGGATATGTATTGGCCATTACTACTTGAACTGATTTTGTCGGATTTGGGACCCAACATTTGTGGTTCACTTTTGTTTTGATTAATTTATAGATATGTTATGGCCAAATATATGAATTTGCGGCATATATTCCACGTTGATTTTGCCTTTTGTCAAATTGAATGTTCTGCTATAATTGTTGAAAATGTCATGGCAATACTATATTTCTAATGGCCAATTTCAAGTCTTTAAGACAAAACTCAATGACAACCTTCAAAGTTGTTACTCTTAGCCAAATTTAATTTTTTGCTATAATTGTTGGAATGAGAGCCGTGACAATGCTATATTTGTAATGAACAATTGCAGCTCTTCTAGACAAAGTTGTAAGTTCACTAAGTGACGACTATTCTTGTCATTGAATACTAGGAATGACAGTGACAAGTTCAAGTCGTCACTGTAGAGTTCAAATTTGTGACGACTTTTGCTACGTTTTATGACAAAAAAATATGTGAAACAGTGACAAGAAAATTCGTCACAGAATGAAAACCGTTAGTGACGACTTAGTCCTCGTCATTAAATAACAAGATTTAGTAACGACCCTTGAAAGAGTTGTCACACGTACCCATTTGTGACATAGAATTAGTGACAACCATGTGACAATGGAAAATGTCATCACTATACTCATATAATGATGACTTTTTGATTTTAGTGATGACTTTTTATTGTCACAAAAAGCCAAATTTCTTGTAATGTGGGCCACTAACTGGTCTACTTAATTAGTCATCAACAAAAAAATTACCTTTGGTTGAAACTATTTATTGGGCCTATTAATTTTCGAAACAAAAGAAATAAACTTAATTACCAATCCTAATGACTAAAGTTTAAACATTTTTTTTGGACATGTTATTTAGTCATTGAATCATGGGCCCAATATAATTTCAAAATCCAAGTTTTATTACTATGACCCATTCTTTTAATTTGTCAAGTTAAATGTTTCTTAATAAAACCAAGTTTCTAACAACAGCCTGATGTGTCAAATAAACTCAACAATAATTCTTCAAAGTCCAAATTTATTTTCAAATCTAAATTTAAATAAAAAGAAGCTGAATTCATGGATGAATTGAGCTTTAAGGTTAAGCCCGAACCCAAATTTGGTCCAAATTAATGCGAGTCCATTTATACAAAAATAGGCGAATGCTTCAAAAGGTAACCCTCTCGAGTTTCCTTCTTTAGCAATCTCGATTGAAGTAGCCTTTCGTCACCCTACCAAACCAAAGTAGTAACTATCAAATAGCTCGCCCTATTGAAGTACCAAAGGTGCACTCGATCGGGCGACTAAAAGGTTTGCTTGTGAATTGAAGTGATAAGGTTGCCAAGAGGGAATAGGAATGCTTGTTGGAACATGGATAATTAAATTAAGGCAACCTTTCATAGAAAGAAACTTTTTAAATTGGGAAACTTTTCAAAAATGGAAAGTTTCCATATTGGAAAGTATTTCAAGCACTCTTTATGGATTGTCTAGACATGAATTTTAAGGTTATCTAGAATAGGAATATGCACTCTAAGAGTATAGAATATGGACTAATTAGGATATACATGAATTTGTCATAGGTGTGAATTGCTTAAGCAAGTGTAAGGCACTGTAAAATTCTCACACACGAGCAGTTTGAGATAGTACTTTCCTCTCATTATTTTTCAAATGTTAATGAAATATGATTTTCTCTAAAATGAAATTTTATGTTATTCTATGAAAATGTAATAACAAATGGCACGTCCAATGCTAAGTACACACACAACAAAATCAAAATTAACCAATTACACTGCATCTTTCTAATTAGATATATTGTGACAATTTCAAGTCGTTTGAAAGTTCTATCAATCTAGATTGCAACATAGTTTGGACATAGACCTTTTAGATTTGAGTTTTTAGATTAATTAGATTTATCATCATTTGAGTTTTGAGATTGCAACATAGACTATAGACTGTTGCAATTTTGTGTCACAATAGATGTAATCTTGTAATTATGCCACAAAGTTGGTGGCATAAATGACATTGTGCTGTGAAAAACCTACACAAGATGGAGTTGTGCAAACAAAATATCACGAAAGACCTTTTTTTGTAGTAATATAATTTTTCTCTAATGTTTTATTAATTGACACTAACATAATTTAAATTATTTTTTCAATTGCTGCATCGGCATCAATAATATATAGTTGAAACAAATTGCTACCACTAAATAATGTCCATGCTTCATTAAGCCTATTTGGATTCCAAAAGCATAAAATTCCATCATGCTAATAAATTTCCTCCTACCTACACCTTAAATTGGATTTTGGGATGTATTTCTGGGAATCCACCTTAAAATCATCGTCATAGTAAAGCAATTATAATAGGATATTGCATTGTCATAAAATTTGAATAAGTTCAGTGATCCTTTTTAACTTTATTACTTTCTCCTTGACAATAACATCTCAATTTTGTTTCAGTTGATCTCCATAACTAACTATAAGTGTAGTAATCTCTCCTTTTGGCAAATTGTGCTATCTCTTGAGATTGAGTCTCTATTCACCTTAGAACATATTTGATTTCCCAAATCTATCTCTTGCATTCTAAGTACCTTTGCAAATAAGTCATATTTATCCAATATTTCTTTCAAGCAACTAAGATTTTTGAATCCAAATCACTATTTTGATCATGTATACAATATGAAAGCTTTTATTCTGAGTTGTACAAACATAAAATTATGCAAAACTTTCTAACTGGCCTTCAGAAGGGTTATAAGAGCTAATCCTATGATAATTTTGTGCATTTATTCGAAAAATATATGACTTATATTCATCATTTATTTTACTATCAATACAACCATCCATAAATGTTAACACATGCATCACATTGAACACCCTAGTATCCTCTCGAAAATGTTTTACTCAATGTCCTCCATGTAATCCAGCAATAGTCTCAAAAAATCTGGTGGTTCCTTAAGTAAAGGTAGTTAACTTTTTCTTCTCGATAATGGATTAAAAATTTTGCAGAAACCAGCTATTGAGATTTTATGGTGAGCTCCTCCAACTACAAAATTGCTCTATAATGGGAGAATGCATACGATGAAATTTAAAATTGTAAAGTTTAAAAAATTTACCTATAAAATAAAAAAAGGATAGATCTCTCATCGAGAAGCAAGAGAACTAAATAGCTCATAAGACATTTTAATCATAATAGCTTACATTGAGAAATATCTCTTGATCCATTATTGAGGACATCATCAAATGATATATGTACCTCTACACGTATATTAACAAATTCAATATTGGTACCTGAACACATGAAAATGTACTATATGTATTAGAAAATATCATATAATTATTATTATCATGAGAATATACATATCAATTGTGTTCATATTGGTATTCTTATTCATATCCAATGACTCATTTCAATGAGATGAAATATATTGAACATGATCATCACATGAAATGTTTATGTTCATTGATCTAGTTTGATAATTATGACCAACAATGACATTGAAACTCATTTGCTGTTGAATTTTAACTTAAGTATCATATGTTTGTTTAAAAATTGAAGAATGAATATTTTAGGTTATATTAGTTGAATTTTTTACTTGACCATCTTGAGATTCTACATCCTCAATAGGCATATGATAATGGTTTTGTAAGTCATTTATATAGTTTTGAAGTGAATTCAGTAATGTCATTGTCGAAATTTTCACTTGATCGTCTTCAAGAACAAAAATGTGAGAGCTCATATGACTATACACTTTCAGCTGTATACTTCTTAATGGACTTAGAATCTAAAAAAATTATTACGTGGTATAACATGTGGCTTATGCACAATTCTATGCTATGATATTGTTTCTCTCCATAAACTTCTAAAATTTCTAGTAGTATTTATATGTGTTTGAATATTTCACCATCGAATTGAATGCACATGTCGAGAAGATACGAAATTAGTTCATTTCTATATTGCAATGGTTGGGCTCTTCGTAAGCTCCTTTGTGCCTAGCAAGTTCTATGGAATCCATTGACAACAATGAGATGGAAGTCTAAATTATCCATGGTAATAATCCAAGTCTTATATACGTTGACAACCACAAATTCAAAATGTGATAAAATTATAGATTAACAAGTATGATAAAACTATGGACTTTACAAATGCCAATTAAATGAAATTCAAAATTTGTTAAAAACAAAGAAATTCCAAGTTTAACAATTACTGATATGATATCTGTATATGAACAATTAAGGTAGATTAGTTAATTAAAAAATTAAATAACACAAAATATTTCAATGCTTATATAGAATTTCTCAGCGTGTATACATAAAAAGATCTTGATCGAGATTAACTTAAATTGTTGGATTTTAATTTTGTATAAACTCAAACCTTACTTAAATATATAATTTTCTTGCAATATTTGGATTGGATAAGAATCTTAGTCTATAAAAACTAAACAAAATACTTTGTGATTTCTATTTATAGAAAATATAGAAGACATGAATAGAAAGCTAAAGCAATTTCGTACCAATTTCTATGCTTTTGCTTTGAAAAGTTTAGGAAAATTTTGAGATTTAATGCACTTTAGAAGTGATTCTAATTACTAAAATATGCATTTTTTAGTTAAAAAAAAATCAGTTCGTTAGAGCTATCACTATGATTGGACTATGATAAGAAAATTAAATTACATTTATCTTGCATATACAGTCATAATTGTACATTCCTTCATCTTTTTAGTGTTCTGTGAGGATCCGAAAATTTTCTTATTTTTGTCATATATTACTGGTTTATTTAAATAGTTATTCACTCATTTTCTCCGAATTATTTAATTCGACTACTTAAAATCCATTTATATGGAAAAACGGCTCTCTTATGTTTTAAAGCGTTTTGTTAGAAAATTTACTTTTCGAAAACTCGTTTAGTTCGGAACAACGAGTACACGTTTTTCGAGACTATATTTGAATTGAGAGTGTATTAATTTTGGAGAAGTAAGAATGATCAATAGTAGATTAAGAAAAGTTAATTTGAGATTTGAGGAGTTAAAACTCGACTCATGTGAGGACTCGCAAAATTTATTATTTTAAATTCCATTTCGAGCTTATTTAAATATTTAATTGCCCATTTACTCCGAATATTATTTTCTAACCTATTTAGACTTAAATACATGGAATTATAGCTTCATTATATTTTTAAAGTGACTTGTTTCAAAAATTAATTTTGGAAGCTCGTTTAGCAAAAATAGTGAAAACGTGTTTGGAAATTTTAACCGATTGAGAGTACAATAAATTTGAAAAATTGGAGACTTACACAATGGTCCTAAAATAGGTAATTTTATGTTTAAGTACTCAAGTGATAGTTATTAGTACTATCGTTATAAGAAATTCTTGGAGGTTTCGCTTTATCGCGCGTAATTTGGAAATACAGGTTTCACACGCGCGACTTAATTGAGGGACTTTAGACCCTTATTTTGGGACAATTAAGAGTGAATAATATTAATATGAATACAAGTGCATTAGAGGTTTAGTACACAAGTGAAACAAACCCGAGAGGAATCGAGCACAAAACGCGCGCCTACGCGCGCTAGTGAGAGTTGACTTTTGTGGACAAGGCCACTAACTACCAAGCTTCTCTAGGAAGCCTCTTTTGATCAGCATTTTCTCCTTTTTCTTCACTCCATGGTCGGCTGCAACTCTTAGCAAGGAGAAGAACAAAGCTTCATTTCATTTCACTTCCAATCTTTCATCCATTTCACCTCAAATTTTTCACACAAGCTCACAACAACTTGGAGCATCACCTAAGCTAGGAAAAGAGCTTGCTTTTCACAGTTTTCTTGGCCAAGGAGAGGACCGAAAATTTCTGTTTTGCACACCAAGTGAAGTAGGTAACGATCAAACCTTGAAAACTTGGTTTATGGAAGTTCTAGTGCTCATATATACTCATGCGTGTTAGTGGGTAGCATTATTTTGAGGAAAATTTGGTTGTGTGGGCTCTATGAACTCCCACCTTGGATATATGGACTGATTTGTGATGTTTTGATGGTAATAATATTTATTTAGTGCTTAAACTAGTGGATTAATGTTGGGTTGTTGATAGAAACTCAAGGATGGTGCAATGACCAAAAGTGACCATTTTGCCCCTGCTTTGTTCGAGCACTTTGGTGCAAAATTTTGAGGTTCTAATGGCTTGTTTATGTTTTTTACATGTTATATTGAGTGTGTAAAAAGTTTCATTGAAAAATAACTTGATTTGGTCACCCAAATGTTGGATTTACGAAAGCTTAGAAATCTGGAAACTATTCCCGTATTCACCCAGGCAGTGTTTTTGTTTCTGCTATAACTCATCGCTTCGATGTCGGAATCGAGTGCCGTTTGTGGCACTGGAAACTAGACATTCCCATCTTTCATTTGGTATAAAATGTATGTTCTGGTTCCACTCGAGTGAGCTAAACCATTCGTTTGAAAATTTCTGTCCTGTTTCGTTTGTCACTGGGAGGCAGATTATGAACTGCGATTTGATGCTCATGTATGAGCTGGTTATGGACAGATTTTGAAAATGATTTATTCTGAGAAAATGTAACCTTATGAATCTATTTTCCAACGCCACCAACCACGCTCAATTCCAAGTTGAATTGAGTGATTTATGATCAGAATTTGAAACTGGTTTTGTGAAGGAAAACCATGCATTTGGACAGATTTGAAACTAACTATGCTTTGGGACTTGTTATCCGAAACTTCTTGGTGTAAATCACCTATCAAATGTACCTTGGGCATATTTTAGACATTATCTACTGGAATGGACCATATTTGAGGTGTTTCTTGGCCGAATGTTTGAAAACGGCAAAACGAAAGTTCAAAGGCAGCTTAGCCTTAGAACTTCTTGTGATTTCAACGGTCTCGTTAACTGATTTTCTGTACATATTTTTCTATGAAATTTGGCAAGGGAGTGGCCCTTATATGGTAGTATATTCATGCTAAATTTGGTGCCATTCCAAGTCCGTTTCGTTGCTCAACTAAACTTCCAAAGTTTATGATTTGAGTTGGAAAACCCTTGATTAACAAGGAAATTTTAGTAACTTTGAGCTACCATATCTTGGTTCTCAAAACTCCGAATCTTGTTCCGTTTATTTTTTTTTAAACTTGGATTGCAAATCTAATAGAGCTCCAAATTTCAGAGGTTAGTTCGGATCAAGTGAATTTTGCCAAATTTTCAAAGTTGGCCAAAAACCAACCTAAATCTGTCTTCAATGCCCCAGAACAGCAACTTTGAGCTAAATTTTGGATATCTTCCGTTTGGAATTATGGAAAATTGTCTTCTAAGAACTTTTAGTACTTTCTAATAGGTTTCCAACGGTACCAATTTTTCCAATTCTGGACTTATAGAGAATGAGATACGATTTTTCAAAGTATGGGTGACAAATCTGAAATTTCCGAACTTAAAGGAAATTGAGGGTTGCGAACTCTCTATTTTCCTTCGATATTGCTAAACCGTTTTACACTTGATTTCAAAATGAAAATCAGATTTCACTTGTATTTTAAAACCCCATTTTTGAGTCTCGATTTACGAGTAATTAAGGCTCATTTTCGTGAAATTTTCTTAGATTATACAAGTGTGCAATCTTCCTTGATAATTAGGGGTTTTAAGCGATAATGTGTAATAGACAATTACTATTTGCTCAGGTGCTCAAGGAGACCTTCAAGAGGATTTCGAGGGGAACACCTAAAGGCTCGTTTATGCACTTACTCCCTTGTTTTGATTGGTGAGTGTCAAGTGCATGAATTTGTTGCTAAGTGATTAACTGTTTCTTATCCGTTATACGAATTTGAACTTTGTGAGACGAATGTGTACTTTACCGCACTCGTTCTCCTTCAAATGAAATTATATTCGTATTTGGCTATGTGAATTCATATTCGACTTGTACTTTGTAATGTGGATATGATTCGTATTTGTGATTCCTATTTGGAATCGTTGATTTGAACGTTGATCATCGACTTATATTCGTATTCAGGGGACGCCCAAACTCGTTGGCTAACTTTACGAATCGAGCCAGCATGGGCTCAGTCGATAAGCTTAGCAAACCATGAGATATTCATAGAGCATGATCTATTGGAGAGATCTTGCTCGGCATTACTCGTGCAGTATTGCCATGATATACTCGAGTATTATCAAAAAATTTGATGAGCGGGTCCGGTAAGGGGGTGTAACGGTGACGGGATTCGAAGTAAAGTGGTGTATCTACGGATTTGATACTTATGTGGTTGACGGAGTGTCAGCATGAGATGTGATCAAGACTTCGACTCGACTACGTGGAATTTAGCTCCTGAGAGCTACAGTATTCTTGAATTGTTTCTGTTTATTTTTTTTTCCTATTCGAAATGTGAATTATTCGAACTTATAGCTTTACTTACTATGTAATTTATGGCTACTTGGATTACATGTTTGCATTTGTGTTTCTTGGCCTCACTGAGTATTGGCTCATCCCATTAGTTTGTTTTCCTTAACAAGAACCCGATTGGAGGGAGTTAAGCAAATGCCGACTTGAGGCACTTTTGTATTAGTGTTGTAATTGTAATCGACTAGACATTTTGGAGGTTGTATATTTTAGGAAAAGTGATTGTAAATTTGAAATTGTGATGTAAGACTGGATATTTATGTATGAAAATGATTTCGTACCTTTATTCCGACTTTCATTGTTAGTATTAGACTAGGTTTGAATTGGATTTGTCTCGAGTCCTGGCGAGAGCTGGGCAGGCGTCCCGCGGATACCCTTGGGTTCGCCCTTGGGAGAAGTGGGGGCGTCACATGTTCACTTTCTCTCACTTTTTGCAGTATTCACTTTAGTCTTTGCTTCCTCACTCAGATGGCTGAAATCAAAATCCTAAATGTGCTTCAATATGAGTCCACCAAAGTATTAGATATTAAAGAGGTGGTTGCAATGGAGACAAAAACACTAGAGGCATTTTACATTTTAGACGTGGTGATGAATGTTTGCCTAGTTGCGAGCAAGAAACTGCTATCGTATTGCCATCATCAAATCGGGTTAGATGCTATATCTATTCTACGGTCCTGATTTATGTGGGTATTGCCACAAGGACTGTTTTCTTGTGTCAAGAGAAGAGAGTGATACAGCAAAATGCTAATTGCCTACAACACTCTCATGAATAACAAAGCAAAATGATTATGGAAAAAGGTTACCTTGTCCCAGCAAAATTGGATTATTATAAAGTTAAATCGCGAGGTTATACTATTATTCATGACACTCTTATTATTGCACATATTGAATGTGCAACTAACTTGATGCATATGAATTCTTCAACCTAAGTTGGGGCTTGTAGGATTTTTTTTGGTGTATTAACATAGCACATGCCATGTATGAGACCAACTCCATTAAAGTTCACTATTTTCTCAATAAAAGTCTTACATTGCTTTTATTTTATAGAGATATAGGTTTGAATTGGTACGCTGCGATGTATAAGGGTTCAAATAGACAAAATGCTAAAAATAAGAGACCAGAATAATCATTTTAACGGTGCATATGCCAGGCACATGACAATTTCAATAGGATTTTCTAATTTATGTTAAAGGTTGTATATTGGTTTTACTTACTAAAAATGAGGGACTAAATTGGTAGGATAATGCATAAGGGACCAAATTAGTTAAGACCCCAAAAATGGGGGACCAAAATGGTTATTTTCCCTATTATAGTTACATCCATTTTTAATATAGTTAACTTGATATGCAAAAATGGTAAACTAATTGTGTATGTCATACACTTAAAATGATTTTATATCATGTTATCCATTTAGAGCTATCGATTAGAATAGAGAAAAGCCGAAAACTAATAAAATGAGTGTGTTAACAATAGTTTTGTTTAGTTGTTTTCTACTGATCTACCTTTTTTATCAATTTTTGATGTGAACAACCATTAGGTATTAGATTAATGCAGTATAATGAATTCCAACTACAAATTATATTGCTTTAAATTAATGCAATATAATGAATTCCAACTACAAATTATAATGAAAGCAATATTTCAAGCACAACGCACATGTATTGTTCTATTGCACTTGTGGAAAGATCAAGTTGTTAGACATTTCATAAACTTGGAAGTCAAACTTTGACCAAACCGTTCGAATTCATGGGCATTGGATTTTTACTTTATCTACATATCTACATAAGTAATAAAAGAGTCAAGAGTTTGGTAGTTTTGCATGTGTTTTCGTCATTCTCATGTGACCCTCCTTCTTATTTGTTTAGCACATTGCGCGAGACATTTCTAAGTCTAACCCCAAGTCAGACTCAAAAGACACCACCTCTCATCTTCTCTTCCTTTTCTTCTCATTTTTCCTTCTTTTTCTCCTCAAACTTTCTCTCCGTTCCTCTCTCTCTCTCCCCTACTCTCTACCTCTGATGGAGTTGCTTTGGGTGCTACTGTACACTTCTTAGGGTTCTTTTCTCTTTTTTATTCATCGCCAACTTTAGTTTGTTGCTCCTTTTACTAACGTTTTCTCTTCGCTGGCTTGTTGATTTTTTGCTTGGGTTTGCTACTGATTTTTCTTTTGATCTTGTAGGCTACGGGCAGATTGTGTTTGTGCTTTGCAGTAGCTAAGCTTTTCTGGCAGTTGTTTGCTCTATTCCTAAAATTCTATTTTTCTTGCAGGGTAAAGCAAAAAAATGTTTCTTTGCAAAGTAGAAGGTACAAAAAAGTCAATGAACAATCTTTATGGCAGTTTCTCTTCCATTTCTATAGTTTTTGTCTTCCTCATTTCTTTGTTTTGTCTTGGTTATCACCATATTTTCTTCACAGTAATTTAAACATGAAGTTTCGAATAGAACGGATATTCAGAGCTCCACCACCACGGGCGCTGACCGTACCTAAGGTAACTCATTATCTGCCCACTTTAATTTGCTTTTTTCTTGTCTAATTCTTTTTGGACAATCTGAAATAAAGATGCCTTGGTGTATATTGTGAAGTGAACAAACTACTGGGGCTTGAATAGAATGCCTAAACAGAGCATCTATTGGGATTTTGGAAGATTTTAGATTATCTGGTCATTTTGAAAATTAGAATAATTATACTTATACATAATATATGTGAATAGAGCATCTTAGAACTTACAGAATAATAATAAGAAAAGAAGCATATAAGATGGATTGTCTGAATAATATGTAAATGCGCATGTAAGATTAAAAGCTACATTGAAAAGTGTTATATGTAATAGCCATTCAAACGTAAATGAGAAAAATGCAGGCCTATATGTGATGCTTTTAGAAGTTGTACTATAAGTTTTGCAGGTTGATTAGTTTCTAGAGCAATGTCATTATACAAAATACAATCCTTGAGTTGTGGAAGGAGTATTCTTTCAAGAGACATTGTGAAGGTCTTTATGAGTTGATTAATGGCTATGTTAGGTAGTGGGGAGAATATCATATAAAATTGTGTCAAAAAGTGCAAATTATTTTAGTTTTGTGGGTTGTTTTCCTGTAAATTCACATTAGTCTAGATTTTAAAGGATTACCAGATTTCTTATTTTCTATTTTTGGCTTATTCTCTTTCAGAATAGAGTGAAAAGAAATGACAGTATACACTTGTCAAAAATATGTGCATCATATTATCCAAATTCTTCCATTTTGATAACTTGGAAGATTTTGGTGTTTTTGATTTGGGAGGGAAGAGTGCACTGTGGAATGTCTCTGAAGCTCATATCAGTTGCCTTCATGTGGGGATTGCTTTCTGAGTAGTGTATTAGTAACATATGCTGGTATATGTGCATAACTTACATTTAGTATCTTATCCATTGGTGTTAGTCTTAAGTTTCTTTTATTCATCTGCAGGGCTATGAGAAAGAAGTGGCAGAGGTAAAAAATAGTGGTACTAATGAACAGAAGAGTGAAAGCATTATATGATTGTCATGAGCTCTTGTTCATTCTACACAGTTGGAAGATATGTAGCGAGAGATTGCTATGCTCGAAGGTGATTTCTCAATGCACCAAACATCTACTTTTATGTTGGAAATCACATTTTACATTCTCAATTTTCACCTGTCAATGTCCAAGTGCTCTGAAATCTCGTTTTACATTTGTTTAACATCAAAATATGGTTCATTGCATAATTTGTGTCCCTTTTTTTTCCTCTAATCACTAAATCTTACCAAATATTTTCAACATCTTGCAAATAATTGTCACTCCTTGTGTTGCTCTATTGCTTATATGCACGTTCAATCATATTCAACTTACAAAAGGAAGCAAATAGAACAACTTTATGCCTTATATTTTGATCCATGTTTCCTAATCATTGACCATCTGTGTGTTCTGTGCATGAGAAACTGCATGCGTTATTTGTATATGGTTGTTCAATGGCACTTTTCCTACTGGAATATAGATGTTTTTTATCCGCAGAAGTAATGATGTTACTAAGAATTTTTTTCCTTTTTTTTAGTCATACTGCATGTCATAAGCATCTGCTATGTCGTATGAAGGAATTATGTCATTGCATGTGTTAGAGTTCGCTGGGGCTGGGGCCTGGGTTTCCACAAGTAGAAGAATCAAAATTTTAGATAAATTTTATTGTAGTACTTGTTACTTACATAGAATGGTAATTTTTCCTATACTATGAAAAATACTGTTCTGAGAGTGTATGACCATTTTAGAAAGCTAGAAGCAGAGAACTGCAATTGGAGTTTTGGTGTTTAAATTCGATTTAAATATGAATTGCAAAGCTATTGGTTGTTATTTTCCTTGAGGATCTAATAGCATACTTGGATCTATTTGCAATGTTTTTGAATTACCTTATGTTGTATTCCATCCTTGGGAAATGACGCACTAGATATTGAAAAATTAGCATCTTTCAAGTATATGACTTTCGTATAAAAATACAAAAACACACTGAAACAAAGCTGTTTGAATGCTTTAAATAGGACTTATTTTGCATTCGATTCTCTTAAGCAACATGTATTAACAGATTATATATATGATTTCAAATTTTGTATAACTTGACTGAGCCTAGGAAACTAAAATGTAGTTGATAAAACCATTCCAAAAAAATGGAATCCAAACCTCCAATTGTACAAGAGATGTAGAATCTTTAATGTAGCTGTTAAGTTGGTGTCTGAGCAAGTATCAAGGTTTAGAGATTTTCTTTCCTGGTTACATTATACAAGATCATGTTGCAGTCCTTATAATTTTCTCTTTGGTATGTCTAAACTCTGTTCGGTTGGCTTAGTCAATTACTCCATTGCTATTTTAGGAAATCATGATAGCTCTCTTTATTACAAATACAACAGACAGCAATGTGTATTATTTAAACTTTGAAACTTCAATGCACCTTAACTTTATTACTCAATTAACACATTCAACTACCCTCTGCTGCACTGTAATGGTTTTCTTTTTCATTTGCTTCATACATCAAACAACATTCCTTATAAATGGAGATCAAAGACTTATGCATTCGTGCTTCCATTTCCTTCTCACCCCTCTAGCATAAACCATCACTTTTCCAATTTATAACACAATTTATATCTTAGTTGTGGACATTCTTTTGTTTACGCTCCTCTGTAATAGTAAATCCTAGGTGTACTTTGATACCTTATGACCATTCTGGATTGTACTTCAAGTTAACTTGTTGGAAACTCCAATGTATATATTTATGCAAGTGTATGGTTACGTATATTAATCGAAATGCATGTTTCTCTGGCTATGTGTACTTTTCCTGTATCCGTTGGAAAGAATCGAAGCTCTGTTGCGCGTTCGGTAGGGTTTACGTGGGTTTTGGCTTAGTAGTCCTGGGGAGAGCTGGACAGGCGGTCCGCCGAACCCTTTGGTTCACTTTAGGGGGATGTGGGGTCGTCACAAGTGGTATCAGAGCCGCTTCGCATGGTCTCTGCACGGAGTGAGCTTGGGCCATATGGTGTTATGGTCCTGATATCGTGAATGAGTGTAAAGGGTTAAGTGCGTTTTTGAGCATAAGCTAGGAATCATGAAATGTTATAGGTTTCACACCTTTATCATGGTACTTGGGGACAATAGATATGTATGTCAGGTAGGAATCTCAAATGTAGATGATTTACCCTTGGGACTGGCCAGCTCGAGTTGTGAATTATCTTATTTTGAATTATTGTACCCGAATACTAAATAGATGAGAGCCGAAATTAGAAATGACTTGAGCGAACTCGAAATTTGATTCTACGGAACTTCGTTTGATGTGTTAGGGTGTCATTAAGTGCGATTAGCCCTGACTAAGATATAAATTGTGTTATTCTTGTAAGCTATGGACGAAACTAGTGGAGAGGGCGGAGGTGAGCCATGTTTTGATCCCGTGTGAGAGTAGTTTGGGGGAAAGCTCTTATTAGCTGTGTGGTATATTTTGGATGACCCCGCTACTTTCATGGGATTACTTTGTTTGTATTTGACTGCTACTGTGTGATATATATATATATGCTAAAGTTGCATTGACTGTTTGATTTTGACTTGTATATACCTATGTAACTTGTTCATGCATTTCTCTCTCTTTAATATTACATTCGTGCTTCGACTCTAGATTGGTTAAACCAAATGGAGGGTGCTCGTAGTGGACGAGGCCGTAGGTGCGGATCTAGGTGACCCGTGAATGAAAAGGGTAACCGTGAATCGGTACCAGAACAGAATCCTGAACTTGAGTAGATCCTAATGCCCAGGTAGCCACCGCTATCCAGCGTATGATCGATCTGTTGGCCCATGTAGTGGAACATCAGGGAAACCCTAGTCCTCAACCTGGAAACCCTGCTAACCATGTAGAGGGTAAGGATAGAGCCTTCTAACGATTTCAGAAGTTCTTCCCACCAAAATTCATTGGAGGACCAGACCCAGACGTGGCTGAGAAATGGTTGGAGAAGATGATTGATATTTTTGCCGCGTTGCATTATACCGAGGAGAAACAAGTGACCTTCGCAATCTTCCAATTGGAGGGAGCAGCCCGTTTTTGGTGGAATGTGATTAGAATGAAGTGGGAGAGAGAGCAAACCCCAAGGATTTGGGTAAACTTCATGAGGGAGTTTAATGCAAAATACTTTCCACCTCTAGTTCAGGAGAAAAAGGAGGATGAGTTTTTTAAACTTCGCCAGGAGCTCAAACTGTAGGGGAATATGAGAGCCACTTCACTAGATTATCTAAGTTCGCTCCCGAACTTATTGTGACTGAGCAGAGGCGAATAAGGCGATTTGTTCAGGGGCTGAATGTAGAGATTCAAAAGGATCTAGCGGTAGCCAGATTAACACATTTAGTGATGCTGTGAAAAAAGCCCTGCGAGTAGAAAATGCGAGATTACAAGTTAGAAATTTTCAAGCAAAGAAAAGGGCTATTCCTGAAAATAGTTTAGGGCAAGGGGATAAGAATACACATCCTAAGTTTGCAAGGGGAACTGGAGGAGTACGACTACCAGGGATGTCAAGAGGTGTCCCACAGGGAGGCTCGGCCTCTGTTTCCCGTGGTCCCTGCGGGTACTGTGGGAAGCCGAATCACACGGAGGATATTTGCTAGAAGAAAGCGAGAAAATGCCTAAATTGTGGGAGTGCAGATCATCAGATCACTAATTGCTCAGTCCTACCTCGAGAAGGGAGTAGGAACCAACAGTCAATGAAGACCAACCCTGGACAGTCGAAGGGGGGAAGGGACTGGAATGAAGGTGTCGGCTCGGGTGTATTCCCTAGAGCAACATCAGGTCCCTGACTTGTCTGATGACGTAGAAGGTATGATCTGCCGTTTAACTCTGATTTTGATAGATCCAGTTGGTAGGAAAATTTCGAGAACGAAATTTCTTTAAGGGGGAGAGAGTATGAGGACCAGCAAAAATTCCCTTATTTTATTTCTTCGCATGCATTTTCTTTACTTTACTTTATTATATTAATTTTTTAGAGATTTTTATGAGTATAGTTTTAAAATCATTTTCTTGGTTTGAGTTAGTTTATGTTAAATTTGAAGTGTATTATGGACGTGGGACCCGCTAGTGCGGTTAGTGCGATAAATTTTGGACAACTAGTTGAAGTTTTGTATTAAGAGATATTATTTTACAAGGTGTTAGGAGATAATTAGAGGTTAGCTAAATAGATGAACCATTGGGAGACAAGAGGATGAGATTAAACATTTAAGGCACCAAGTGTCGCGACCCAATTAGAAGTTGAACTTTGACCAAAGGTTTCTCAACTTTCCTAAACTCCAATTTTGACCAAATTTCTTCTCATTTGATGCTTGCTTTGGCCGAACCTTGTGAAGGAAAAACTTCAACTTCAACTTCAATTTCTTGCTCAAATCTTGAGTTTCAACCGTTAAACTTTCAAACTATTCCGTAAAAATTGCTTACTAAGGGAGATTAAAGGTATTAGTGGAGGGATTTTGGAGGAAAATGCATTAAGCTACCATCCTTCGTGTTGTTTTAAGGTAACTTGCTAAGAAATCCCTTTTTGCTCATAATAATTGCAAATTAGTAGTTTAGAGTTATTAAATATGTAGTTTTGTGAGAATATTTCATGGTTTGAGATAGAGTTATGTAAAATTTCAGTTTTATGGTGAAATTTCTACTCATATGTGATGCTTGAGGGTTTTCCATGTTTTGATAACTTTGCTATGTGAAATATTGAAGTTTTATAGGCTAGTTTAACTTGCCAAAGGAAATTTTCAGTTTGTGTACCTAAATTTCAGATTAGGGTTTCCACTTTTGGTGTGATTGTGGTTGATTTTGGAGCCACCAATTGGCTATATATGAAGGGTATTGTGACCCTAATTAGGTGTGTTTAATAGCTTGTGATTTATATGCGAAATTGTGGCTGAATTGAGAGGAAATGGGGTGCTGGTTTTTGGTTGGAAAAGTAAAGAAAACAAGGGGAAGTGCTGTCGAAATTTTTCGCAGGAACTCCTGTGTAATCTCGGAAAATCTGTTATAACTTGATATAGAAAAATTGGAATTGAGTTCCGTTATTGTGTTGGAAACTAGAGTCAGAGTACTATCAACCGTGAAAATTTCAGCCTGTTTCTCAATTCCCATGAATATCTGTGATTTTTCAAAGTTGACTGAAATTGCAAACCTGTTCTGTCTTTTTCTGGATGAAGCAGCAACTTGAGGCTCGAATTTGATTAATTTGTGGATTGAATCTTACAAATGTGTCTTCTGGGAAATTGTAACTCTTTATATCTATTTTCCGACGGTATAAAGTTTATTAATTTTGGACTTAAGAATCTTGAGATATGATTTTTCAAATAGCGTTGCGCAAAACTGGAAAATTCTGTTTTCTTAGAACAATTCTTACTTTCATTTCCCACTTTAAGTTTGGAGTTGGTAAATCATTGTAGGTATGGTTTTTACATAGAAGTGAAGGGTTTTGGGGTCGTTCATGTTTTTAGGACCAATTGTTACTTGTTCACTCCGAAGCCACATTTTTATCTCTTTGCACTAGTACGACTCGTAGTCAACCCTCATTTGTGTATTCCGTTTACTAGGTTTGTGGATGTGGGAATCATAATTGTTTTACCATGGTTGTTCTTAGGAAGTGTCTGTAATTAAAGGCATACTTTGGGAGGAAACTTTTGAAGTTATCCTTGCTTGAACTGGTGAGTGTACCACTCCCCTGATTCGTTGCTTAACTGGTTTATTTGTACTTGAAATCTGTGATTTGAATGACTGTGAACTCTGTTTATTCTGAATGAGACGAGCGTATACTTTATCACACTCGTTCTCTTGCCGGTGTGACTGTTTACTGTATAAACTGGAATCTATTATTGTGCCTGATCTGATGTCATTTGGAGGTGTATCCAACGACCTTCCTGTTAAACATGAGTTCAACCTCAAGGGGAGTCAATTGAATCGAGCCAGCAAGGGGCTTGGTCGAGGAAAATTGACAAGTCATGGGGGCTTGTTTCTTAGGGATCTTTGAGTATTAGAGACTCTGGATTCCTGATATACTCGAGTATTACCATCCCTGTTCCTGTTGAGGCGTTCGGGCCCGGTAAGGGGTATGTTTGGTGGACGGAATTTGGTGTAAAGTGGTGCTCTACTGGACTGGTTACTTTACGTGAAAGTTTATGGAGTGTCAACTACTACTTGATTAAGCTCTGGTGAAGAAAAGGGAATTTAACTCCTGAGAGTCACCTGTATCCTTTCTATTTGAATCACTGTGTTTAACTGTTTCATTTTATATCTGGTGTGTGTAGTTGACTGATTAAAAGTGAAGTACCATGATTCTTGACTGCGTGTACTTTTGGTACCTCATTGAGCGTAAGCTCACCCCCTTCCCGTTATCTTTGTTTTCCTTACAGGGTTCAAAATTTTGGAAACCATGATTTTTTGAAGAAAGAGTCGAGTTAGTTGTGGACATTCTTTTGTTTACGCTCCTCTGTAATAGTAAACCCTAGGTGTATTTTGATACCTTGTGACCATTCTGGATTATACTTCAAGTTAACTTGTTAGAAACTCCATGTATATATTTATGCAAGTGTATGGTTACGTATATTAATCGAAATGCATGTTTCTCTGGTTGTGTACTTTTCCTATATCCGTTGGAAAGAATCGAGGTTCTGTTGTGCTTTCGGTAGGGTTTACGTGGGTTTTGGTTTAGTAGTCCTAGCAAGAGTTGGGTAGGCAATCTGCCAAACCCTTTGGTTTGCCTTAAGGGGAGGTGGGGTCGTCACAATAGCAGTCGAAATTTTGGACTAAAGAAAAGAGAGAAAGAAAAAATTTGACCTTAAATCATAGTGTAACACTTGTTAGAAATTTAGTAAACTTTGACTAAGCAAATTTCCTTCCTTCTTATCTTTCTTCTTGGCTCACTTTCTTCCTTATTTCTTCATGGTTTGGCCGAGCTTCAGGAGAGAAAAAACAAGAGAGAAAACTTGCAACTTCAACCTTGAATCAAGCCTTGTTTGAGTGAAATCAACAAAACCAAACCAATTAAACTTACCTCTTGGTGCTTGGAAAGCTTGGTGTGCTAAAATTTTTGAAAGTTAGTGGTTGGTTCTTCACTTGCAAGAAGCTTTTGGAAGGTATATGGCTTGAACTTCCTTTTCTCTTGCTTAATCTTGTTAAATTTGGTATAGAAGCTTTTACTCTTGGCTTGTTATGGTTGATTGTTTAGTTTTTGATGGTGTAGTAGAATGTTTAGCTAGGGTTTGCATTTTTCAGCCTTTATTATTGTTGTTTACCTAGTAAGTGATGTTATTGAGTTAGGATATGGATTTGGTGAAGTGATTAATGGCTTGGTTGTGACATGTTAGAGTAAAAGTTGAATTTCCAGCATTTGGTATTGATTCTGCCCTGTTTTTGGACCCAACTGGAACTGCATATTCGTCCATGATAAAGGCCAAATCAGTTCTTACTCAAAACATGAAAGTTGTAGGGATTTGAGTTAGATTTCTACCCAAAAAATTTCAGCTCAATCTAAGTACTGTATCTTGTGAAATGACTAAAATACCCTTGACTGCCCAAATGCCCTGTTTAACCGACAGCTTTCTATTCTCTCTGAGATTTCAATTTTTGACCATGAAAATGCATGATTCGGCTTTGGAGGTCTTCATAATAAATGTAGGTCTATGTCTTAGCTTTGAAATGCCATAAGATTTACCCCGATCTGATTTACCTAGCTACAGTTATGACCAAAACACCAAAGGATGACAAACCCGCCACTTATAGTTTCTTCTTTAAACTGGTTTCCAGCTTTGATTTTGATGGTTTCATTACTAGAATTGAGTTGTCTTTGGATGTAAATTAGCCTAGTTGAAGAGCTATATTGTTAAGCTTGCCTATGTGTTGAATTTGGGCTGATTTGAAGGAAGAAATAAAGCTCTAAGTGGCTGGAAAATAGCTAAATACAAAGGGCATGCTGCCCAAATTTTCACTCGAGGCTTAGGCATATGTACTCGCGACTTGAGCGATGATTTGAGGTCGAATCGGACTTGGATCGTCTATGGTATTCGAGTTTTCTTTAGTAGAGATATATAAGCTGAAGTGTTGCCGAAACTCGTACCCTTGAAAAAGTGAAAATGGTGACCCTTTAAAAATACGATTTTCTCAATCTTTTATACCAAGTGCGATTTCAAAAGCATAAACCATTTCCTTATCAAAACTAAATGAGCGAGCATGAATTTTCTAGAGTTTGATAAGTAACTTGAATACTATTTAAACGAGTTTCATTTTCTTGATTTTCTTGAAGCAAAACTCCTATGTTTTGAACTCTAGTTGATTTTAAACTCTTGAATAATATTTTATCGCAGATTTGCATTCCATCCAAGGAGTTGCACCTGAGCGTGACCTTGAAAAGCACTAGTCCTTTGGTGAGTGCTTCCAAGTGCATGTTTGTATTTGATACTTGCTTTTACATGTTTTATTAATGTTCTTGGATAATATTTGACTTGTTTGGACGGGCAAGGGTGTGCTTTATCGCACTTGTCCTAAACGTGACTTGTTGTTATGCCTTGATGGCACTTGACTTGATAGTCTTGTTTGATGTACTTGTCTATGCGTGAGCACTCTCTGAAATTCTAGAAACCTTGTGGCGAGTTATTCGAGTCGAGCCGGTAAGGGTCTGGTCGATTAAATAACAAACCCTGGGTCTTTTGTTTTGTCGAGTGGAGTGATACCTCTTTGACTAATCAGTATATTCGAGTATTACCACGCGTGTTTCTCGTGGTGTTCGGGCCCGGTAAGGGGGTTGAATGGTGGACGGATTGGCGTCAAGCGGAGTTCTACTGAACTGGTTACTCTATTTGAAAGTTGACGGAGAGTCAACTACTACTTGATCAAGCTATGGCGGAGCTATTTTGAAATAGTGGCGGTATCCTTTCACTTGACATGTTAAATAACCAGTGCTTGGCTTTACAAAACTTTATTACTCATTTTCTTGACTTCATGTGCTCGCTATTTTGATACATGTGATTTTAAATCATGGTCAACTTGTTATTTGGATCTGCATAAAGTTTTGGAGCCTCACTGAGCTTTAGCTCATTCTATGAGATTTGTTTTCCTTACAGGGGATACGAGCAAGGGCGTGGGGACTGGTATAGGCTAGCAAAGTCTAGTTTTTGAATTTTTGGATTTTACTCGCGCTAGTGCTTGACTAGGGTTGGATGTATTTGGATTTTGGAAAATTTTGACATATTTGGGCATGTATGAGCCTTGGAGTTGGATTTAAGTATTAATGTATATTTTAAGCTTGGAAATTGTTGTTTTATTGTTGTAAGTTGTTTTCTTTAAGTGAGTGAGTGAGTCCTGGCGAAAATTGGGCAGGCGGTCCGCTAAACTCTAGGGTATGCCCTAGGGGGAGGTGGGGTCGTCACAACAACTATATACTATATCAGCAGAAAGTTCATTGAAGATTATCCAATGGTGTTGAAATACATAGGTGAACCATCTCAATACTCTATAGCTTCCGTCACTCAATGGTTGCAAAACATCATTGATATCAGTCCAGAAGCTTTTGCAAACACAGGCATAGAATTCTATTTTCCCTCTTACCATTATTACAAGTTTTAAGATTTTTTTCCCTCACGATTGAAATTAATTTCTTTCTTTATTGCTGACTATAATGGTTAAAGAAATGACTGCTCAAGAGGTTCCCCAACTACTAGAAGGAAGACCATGGTGTCATGTTTTCTTTTGCTCAAACAGAGAAAAGCAGGTTAGTTGTTCAAATCACTAATATATATTCTCCTAAAACAAATAATTTGACATTAGCTTTTTTTTCCCATAGGAAATTTCTGCTTCTATTTTTCATTCCCTTGGTCTTCAAAATGGTCAAACTATTATGATCTACCATGGCATACAGCACTGGGAAATCAACATCAGAGATAGATGTTTTGAACAAGGATGAAACTCCTTCTGCAAAGACAATCTTATCCATGAAAATAATATGGTTTTCTTGCGCACAAAAGGAAATCTTACCTACAATGTTTTAACTTTCTCTGAGATACAAACACATATTTTGATGCCTTGGACTCTTCCATTATCAATGCTCTCAAACAAAGGCAATTGCTTTTTTCCTTAGTCTTTTTGTTACTGATGGTCCCTTTATTTTTGTTTCCTTAGTATTTAGTATTGCTGACATGTTGTCCTTTGTTAATTTATAAATAGATTATGCAGTCCAGGAATCTATCCTTCATCGCATTGTCTCGTCTGTAAATCCATTACTAAAACATGACTGGACGGCATTCAGTTGCATCTATCAATTCTACCATCAAAGTACAAGTACAAGCTGGCATTGTTCTACATTTCCTCACTTTATTAAATCTTTTTGCTTTTTTTTTGTGTGCACTTACTTATCACCTTTTTTTGTGCATTTATAGAATCTACCAAAATTTGCAGATCTAAGGCTAAATGAAGATAGGACACCAACTATAACTCTTACAAATTATCATAAACACTATCACGTTGGTATTGTGAGGACTCGAAAATTATTTTTACATTTTGTATTCTCAAAAATTATTTTTTATATTTTGTATTTTAATCTACTTTCTTTGAATTTTTGATTAATTTAATGGTTGAGTCATGATTTTTATTCCTATTGCCCCAGTCAATTTGTTGCATGTTGAGTTCATAGTGCGTTATGCAAGTGTGACCAACTAGTGAGGTGTGTGCAATAAATTTGATGAATTAGAGGGAGTTTTGTGCAAAAAGGGATAGTTGGAAAGAGGTGTCAATAGATGATTGGGAGAAAGAGAGATATCTGGGTTATTAGATAGAGATTTCTCTTTGTTGTGCCACTTGTCAAACCATTACAACAACTTGACTAAGACAAGTTTTATAATTATCCAACCAAGCTTTCAGGTATGACCGGCAGATGTTTTGATCGAAACTAGAACCATTTTGTTATTGATCATGATCTACGAAATGGTCAAATACTGCTCTTTATTCCACAATCTAAGACTTCCTTTGTTGTACCAGTGCTTGACTGAAAAGGGATAGAAAAATTGTATCCATGGCACTTTGCGGTTTGCATTTGATCAGGCATTTGGCTTACGTTGATTCTATTCCAATAGAATGCACTTCATTTGCTGCATTTTTGTTCTTAATACAGCATAAGTTCTGGTTAGAAAAATGTTTCCAAAGCACTTGAAGCTTAATGTTTAGCAAGTTGTTGCAGTTGTTTAGCGATTCAAGTTTTGATAGTGGATGTTTAGCCACAAAATTGATATTAAGCTACTGGCTGCATGTGTCAAGTTTTGATAGTAAATGTTTGAAGTGTTTCTTTGGTTACTTTGATGTCCTGTTTTTCTTTTTTAACTAATAGCTAGGCTGTTTTGCCCTGCCCTTCGCACAAGGTTGCCTATGAGTTGCTGTTTGTTTTTTTTTTTGGGCATGTATTTTATGGTAATAAGAAAAGTGTTAAGTGGTGATATAGTTGGGAGACAATTCCATAATAAATATTTTTCCATAATTAATGGTAGCATGGAACTCATGATATTGAAAGCTTTCCCAGTGAGTTTGGAGGAAAGGTGACCATGAAGTATGATCGTGAAGAGTTTTCAAGATTGATGGTCTAGAAAGATATAAAAACTGCTAAATACCAGGGATTTGAACAGTAAAAATGAAGGAATGTTTAAATTATTTTATAAATAGAAAAAGGGGAAATATTATGGTTGTTGAAATAGTATATTAAATTTGGATAAAGTAGGGAAAGAGAAAAGTGAGAGATGTAAAACAAATTTTATAGCAGGATTTATATTGGATTTTTTATCGTATGTAGCTATTTGAGTACTAAATTAAATTTGAATACAGTAGGAAAGGAGGAAAATGAAAGATGGAAATGAATTGGAGCAAATTTTATTTTATAATTTTTTAGCAGACGATATTTTTATTTATTTTAGAATCTTTCATTAAAGCATGTTTTTATTAATATATAATTGTCTTAGATCATACTTATATTGTTAGATATAAATTGATCTAGACAAATAGTGAAGAGATAATAAATTGGAATTGTTTTTTGTTTGAGATAAATATAGTACATTTTGTTTTTGGAAGTGGAGCATTACAGTGGATATATTTCCACAAGTTGGTCATTGAATATTTGCATTGTATATTGATTTTGACCGGAGTGTGTTATGATAGTTATATATCCAGGTTTAATATTAAGGATAATTTCAGAAACCTCCCTTCAGGTTCAATTTCACTAGGCTCTCCTGAAGTTTATAAAATTACACAAACCTCCCCTGAGATTAAGGTTTTGATAACAAAATTAGTCCAATTAGAAAAAGTAAAATTAAAAAAGTATTTTAAAGAAAGATATGAAACTTTTATTCTATAAATACCCCTTATGTATGCACATAAGTCGTATTGGTAAAACAATAAAATAATTAAAAGTTTGAAACAATTAATACACGCATTTAACTATTTAAAAAGTTCACATTTAATAAATTAGACAACATAGATAAGTAACAAAACTGCACTTATGATTACAAAATTCAGCAAAACAGACTAGTCATCTCTTTTAACATGATGTTTGCTATGATTCTTGTAATTTTGAATAGAAAAATTTTCGAATTTTGCCTTTCTTTTCACTCCTTTCAATTTTCTTTGAAACTCTTAAAATTGTGACAATTGTAAAGTAATTTTATGAAAATAAAGGAGCCAATTGTAAAGTAATTTCATGAAAATAAGAGAGAAAGGAGGGAAAAAAAGACAAAATTTGAAAATTTTTCTGTTCAAAATTACAAGAATCATAGTAAACATCAAATGAAAAGAGATGACTAGTATATTTGACTGAATTTTGTAATCATTAGTGTATTTTTGTTGCTTATTTGTATTGTTTAATTTATTAAATATGAATTTTTTGAGTGGTTAAATGTGTGTTTTAATTGTTTCTAACTTTTAATTTTTTTATTCTTTTATTAATACAACTTATATACATGCATAAGGGGTATTTATGAAATAAAAGTTTCATCTTTCTCCTTAAAGTACTTTTTTAATATCATTTTTCATAATTGGACTCTTTGTTATCAAAACCATAGTTATTAAACTCGGCCCGAAAAGGAGACTGGCGAAAGAGGTGGGTCAACAGGTCACTGGTTCAATTAGTGGGTGAGTGGTTGAACCAGTAGGTCACTAAATATATTTAAATATTATATCTTATAATTTTTGATATAGGATATATGATATAAATTGTAATAAATAATGTTATAACAAATGCTCATTTAATTTAATTTGCTATAGAATAATTAATTCGTATAAGAATCAGCAAAACATAAATTTAATTAGTAATCCACCAAACTTCAAGTATAAAATTTTATCTATGTTTAGTGTAATTATCTAGGTTACACTACAAGAAAATCGGCTTTTGTGACAATAAAAAATCATCACTAAAAACCAAAAAGTCGTCATTATACGAGTATAGTGACGACTTTTTCCATTATCACATGGTTGTCACTGATTTTATGTCACAAATAGGTCTACGTGACAACCCTTTGAATGTTGTCACAGAATCTTGTTATTCAATGACGAGAACAAAGTTGTCACTAATGGTTATCATTCTGTGATGACTTTTACTGTCACCGTTTCATGTATTTTTTGTCATTAAATGTAGCAAAAATCGTCACAAATTTGAAGTCTACAGTGACGACTTGGGCTTGTGACTATCAATCCTAGTATTCAGTGACAAGAGTAATTGTCACTTAGTGAACTTACATATTAGTGACAACGAGCTTTGTCTTGAAGAGCTACAATTGACCATTACAAATACAGCATTTTCATGACATTTCCATCAATTATGGCAGAACATTCAATTTGACAAAATTTTAAGTCAACTTGCATGTTAGTGACAACCTCTGAGCTTTGTCTTGAAACTAGTCCGTATCCAAAAAACTAAAGTATTGAGCCCATATCAGCTCAGTTAGTAACTACCATTATCCATCCAAAAAACAGAGTACTTAGATCTCTAAACAAAAATATAGGCTAGTCCAAAAAACAGAGTACTTAGATCTCTAAACAAAAATATAGACTAGAGCAGCAATCTATGTCAAAATGCAGCCATCCTCATGAGCATATCCAAAGCCCGAGCTATTGTTCATTTCCTCATGAGCATTTAATAGCACTGTACTGCAATGAAAGAAAAGTAGCATCCATTAGAGTAGATTCAATCAGAAAATATGCCATTACAAATGCACACCATTGAATTTGAATGAATAGTCATACTAAACAAAACTCAAACAAAGTCACCCATGATAAGTGGTAAAAGAATCATACCATTTACATGCCAATGTATCTAAACCAGATTTCTAGAAAACTATGTAATTTTAATAAGATAGTAGTTGCAATAGAGAATGGAAATGCAAAGAATTTATATCCTCACCTTTCTAATAGGAATGATGTTATCACCGAAATGCATCAAATTCATCTCAATTTCCTTTTACTTCTTATACCTGTAAGGATCGAAGACAACCTAAGAGGGGGTGAATTGGGTTGATTAAAAATCTAATTAAGTTATGGGCACTTTTTGCTCAATATGAAATTTACTCTCTTTTCTAAGTGATCACACAATGAATCAATTAATGAATGAACAAAATCACTTGAGAGAAGTAGAAGAGATAAGCAATGTAAATATCACAAACGTAACAATAAGTAAATAAAAAGGAAAGAATTGCAAACCAATTAACTACCCAACTCCTCTTGAGCTTGTAGATTAATTCAAACAAGCTTCTTCAAGTTGATGAATTACAATCACTCTTGTGTACAAAGGAAGGTTCACCTCCTCCTTACCCCGAACTCCACTCGGTCAAGTTAGGAAGTTTTACTATCCTTCAGGACAACCCTCACAGAGCTACACTCATGAAGTATTCACTCATAAATGAAAAGCTTACAATGAACCTCACATCACTAAGACTACAAATCTTCCTTGAAGAGTATTTTCTCACTAAAATCACTCTAGATCTTTTGTATCTTCAGTGTGCAAAAGTTATGTGAAATATCTGACCATGCTCTATTTATCGGAGACCAAAAAAGTGCTTCATTAATGCTTCCAACGGATAGAAAGTAGCCGAACAGTCAACTAGTCGTTGGGAGTGTCGGACGTCCGATAGTCCTGTTTTTTGCGTCCGACAGCAGGCAGTGAGTTTAAGAGATTTTCTTCAATTCTTTCGGACGTCCGAACCATGCGTTCGACATCAGGCAATGAGTATCGGACGTCCGATCCTGACTTCACAAGTGTCCGACAGCTTTCAGCAGCCTTTGTCCATTTCAATTGCATTTGATCTTTGAATCTGATTTGCTTCATAACTGAAAGTATTTCTTGAAGAGATATTAGTATTATCCATTGTTTTGTAAACATCAAAAGCTAGGGACCAAGGTCAACAATACCAAATTCTGTCATGTTAAGCTGCAAGGAAAACTTTGTTTGGAATAAGTCCATGTACTATGGTACAGTATCACTAGATACTCAAAGAAAAGGGAGTGGGGGAGGGAAAAAGTCCTTGACACCAAAACCTGTTTGTTTCATCAAAAAGTTCAAGTTTCATGGAAAATCTAACTTTTTACACGATCCAACCAATTTCTTTGGCATGATATTCCTCTCCTACCTACCACAGAAATACAAGTCACATGCATTGAATCTCACATCCAAAATTCAAAAAATGGAACATAACACCAAATTTGTTGAACAATATAATAACGACAACACAACCAAAGAAGAGAAACTTGGGGTATACATTTCTCTAGTTTAACTATTAGGATTTAGTTTAAACTAGTGGCCACCTCAATCCTTGAAGAGGTAAAACAAGTAGTCAATACTTGTTTTCGCACTATCTAAAGATAAGCCGAAAGTTTGTCACCAATTCTGTCAAACACTTCCAAGTAAAGTAATAATAGTATTGAAACCATCTCCACCTTCTTCTTTTTTACCTCTTGTAAGGACTTCTCATCAGCGGAGCCATACAAGGACTTGATTTCTAGTAAATTCAGAAACACAGCTTCTTTCAAGACAAAATTGTGGATCACCATCCATACTTACCTTGACATAAAGACAACCAGTTCCCAACTTAGCATTAACATCTTCATCAGTCTTGGGAGGATTAATAGCCATTGAGTTCTTTCGGAAAGATCGGATTGGAAGCCATCCAACCACCTGTGCTCTGACACACACAAACATAAGAAGAAAAATTTTAGTTCCAGGCGTTAGGTTTTCAATTTTCTTCTAATTCAACTACGTTACTTTTGTGAACCAAAAATACAAGAAGAAAAAAGTTTTGAAAAAGATAAAACTTCTCCAAAATGGAAGGTATAGACATCTCGACAAATTCTTATCTCCTAGTCTTTCAAAATATAAGCACATGGAGAGCAAAGAGATCTTTAAACCCCAAGTCACAACAACCAAAGAATTATCTTGTATCAGCTAGTTAAGAAGAAAAACAAAATTGAATGGAGTAATAACTGCTTATTAACAAGGTCAAAAATCAACAAAGGAGACATGAACGGCAATGGTGCCTAGAGGACCAAAACAACTAACTCTACAATCATGCTGCTACTCTGACTCTCAAAGAATTAAGGAAGCATGCTAGTTTTAATCTCAAACAACAGAGAAAACCAGAAAATTTTACTTAGCGGCAGGGGCTGCAGCATGACCATTAGCAGCAGAAACCTGAGGCTTCTTCTCCTGAACTGGCTTAGATGACTGAGGAACAGTTTCTTTTCCAACCCCAGAACGCATCAAAGTTTGCTGACTTCCGCCCTCAACTCCACCAGCACCAATACTCTTGGCAGCGCCATTAGCAGCCCTGGGAGAGAACAAGCTGTGAGACCCCGAAATTTTACGTGTCTTTATAACCCTTATGTAAACTCACTTACCTTTGATTTTTGATTCCTTTAATGGTCGAATTTGAGCCAAGAAAGTGAATTTTGTTAAGAAAAGTTTCATATTCTCAAGTTGTTAGAAAATCTTGAAATTTTCACAGGAGGCTCTGCGCAGTTTTGGGAAATTGGCTATAACTTCGTACAGGAAAGTCGGAATTGAGTTCCGTTTATTGTATTTAAAACTAGACTCATAGGGCTTCCTACTGTATCAAATTCAGAGTTTGATTCAATCCCTAGAAATTCCAGAAAATTGGTAAAGTTGGTTGAAAATTCTGTCCTGCACAAGTTACAATAGGAATGTTGTAGTAGCTTATGGTTCAATTTGGACCAACTTATGAACTGAATCTCTTTGAGGTGTCTTCTAAAGATTATTAGTATTTGAAATCTAGTTTTTAATAGGCCAAGTTTTATGAATTTTTGATATTTATAACTCAAGTTATGATTTTTCTAAAGGAATGACATAAGTTAGGATTTTTTTGTGCATACTAGGATTTTTGGTGTGTTTTGGTGCATTTTGGTAGTGTGATCACTTGGTGAAGTGTGTGTACTAAATTTCGTGGATGAGAATGAGTATTAGGTAAGAAAAGTGTGTGATTAGAAGTGTTTATAATAAGTAAGTAAATCATAAGTAAAAATACAAGTACGCACGAGTTAGAGAAAAACAGCTCGAACCGACGTGCATCGTTTGCTACCAAATGAGTGCACCACTTGAACACTACTTTATTACCTTAATCTCCTTGCTATTAATTGATTAAAATCAGCCTCAAAATATCCTCAAGGCTGCCGAAATATTGGACCAAGAAAAAGAGAGAAAAGAAAGCAAAAATGAGAATTATTCTTGTGGTGACACTTGTCGGATGCATAGAAAAATTTTGACCAAGCATTTGTCTTTCCTTTTTATCTTCTCCTTGGCTCCATTTTCTTCCATTTTTCTTGAGCTTGGCTGAAATTTTAGGGGAGGAAAAAACAAGAGAGAAACCTTCAACTCCAACTTCAACTTGTGCTTGAATCTTGAGTTCCAATCAAAGTTTGTGCAAACTACTCCAAAGAACTTGCTCATTAAGGAGATTTAAAGGCTTTGGTGGAGTGATTTTGGAGAGGAAAGCTCTAAGCTACCATCTTTCTTGAGGTTACAAGGTACTTGGTAAGAAACTTCCCTCCACTTCATAAATGTGTAAACTAATAGCTTAAAGTTGTAGTTTTGGTAGCTTTGTGAGGAAATTTCATGGGTTGAAGTAGTATTATGGTAAATTTCAGTTTTATGATGAATTCTCTGCTCTTATATGATACTTGGTGATTGTCCATGGTTTGATAACATAGCCATGTGTAATATTGAGGAATTATATGCTAGTTTGACTTTCCTAAAGAAATTTCCAGCTTTAGCTTCAAATTCCCAGCATTGATAGTGATGAATCTGCCCTGTTACTGACCTACATATTCGTCCATGTTAGAGGCCGAATTGGGTTTAGAATAAAACATAAAAGTTGTAGTAAATGATGTTTTATAGTTGCTTGTAACATTTCATCTCAATCCGAGTACTGTAGCATATAAAATGACAAAAATACCCTTGACTGCCATAGGTAGAGTTTTGCGGACAGTTTTGACATTTTATCATTCTGGCTTCGTTTTTCACCTTGATCCGTATTAAATCAGCAGTTGGCCAAAACGCGAAAGTTGTAGTATTATGTTTTATCTTTCCAACCATCTGAAAACCCCTCAATCAGACTTTTGTAGCCTGAGTTATTGTCATTTGAACCCAGTGCTGTTATCCAGCCTGACAGTGAAATTCTGGTTCTGTAATCTATAAATTCGACCTAGATAAACTGTGAACCAGGTTAAGTTGTCTTCATGAAAGTTTTAGCCCTTTGTCTTAGCTTCGAAACGGTATAAATTTTACTCCAATCCTATAAGCGTAGCTTCGGTTGTGACCGATTCGCTAAGAGACGTCAAACTTGTCATTTTGTTCTTTACCTTAAACCTTATTTCCGGTCACTTTTCTAGCTTGGTTTTTTAATGGAATGACTTTTAGCCTATTAAACAGATATTGTAATGAGATTATTTGTGTGTGATTTTGGGGGCTGATTGAGGAAAATAATAAAGCCATAAATGGCTGAAAAATAGGTAAATACAAAGGGCGTGCTGCCCAAATTTGCACTCGAGGGTTAGGTAGATGTACTCGTGACTTGAATAAGGGTTGAGGATGAAACTAACTTGAATCATCTAAGGTATTCAAGTCTTCTTTCTTAGAGGTATATAAGTTAGAATCTGGCCAAAACTTGTACCATTGGAAAAATGAAATTTACGACTAATAGAAATACGTTTCCTTCATTTCTTCGACTCAAATGGAGATTTCAAAGTTTTACGAGCGAGCATAAGTTTTACAAATATTTTACTCATGTCCTTTGGTTTAAATGTACTCTTTTCACTTCCAAAACTATACTTATACTTTATACTAGTAGTTATTCGGATTTTCTTTGGTTCACCTAAACTTTGGATGGTTTAACTGTAATATTTTCTCTTGATTATTATTAGGGTTCCTTGGTGATTGAGGGTATTATCCGGAAGGAAACTTTGGACGTTATTTTGCTTAAATAGGTGAGTGTTCTTTGTACGTTATGTTTCCAATGACTATGTGGATTGTTGTGATTATGTGACTATTTGTGAATGTTGGATTAAATGTTAAATGTTTTCAATGATTTCTAGAAATGAATTTTGCCAGGCGAGTGTGTACTTTATCGCACTCGATCTAAATGAATGTGAAATTTACAATGATTAAATGATTAAATGTTTAAATACTACTTGTACATGAATGTAAGCCTTTTGGCTAAACTGGGCCCTTACCCTTCGTTGCCGGTCGACTCGAGCCAGAAGCGGACTCGGTCGGGCGATTGGTGACCCTGGGTTAATGTTTGGTATACTCGAGTATGACCACAAAGTCTGGTGGAGACTAGCCAGTGTCCAGTAGGGGGAAAATGAAATGAATGAATGAATGACAAGAACAATAGAGGGGTTTTCACTTACAAATAAAATTATTCTTAATACTGGAGGAATAAGGAAATGGTTGGTGGAATGAATGAACGAAGGGTTCCATGTGAGCTTGTATCCTTTTAATGAATGTACTATCATTACTTTATATTGTAAATGTTTTCTGGATTACTTGTTATTATATGATTAATGTCCTTGTTTAATTATTTGGCTATGTGTATGGAACCTCACTGGGCTTTTAGCTCGTTGCGTTAGTTTTGTTTTCCTTACAGGGGATGCGAGCGAGGGCGTGAGTCCTGTGCAGACTAGCTTGGTTTTGTTTTTTGAAATTTTATTTTTTTTATTGCTCTCGTGCTAGTGCTTGGATAAGGTTGGATGTAGTAAAAACTTAAAGCTTTTGTTCTAATTGGGATTGTATTTCTGTTTGAGATGGATATGAATGTAAGTATATGTTTCAAGTTTGGGAATTATTTTTCGCTTAGTCTCGAGGTTATATCTTATTTCACTTGATGAGAGCGATCGAGTCCTGACGAGAGTTGGGCAGGCAATCCGCCAAACCCTTTGATTCGCCTTAGAGGAAGGTGGTGCTGTCACACAAGCCACCACTATTAGCCATGTTCACCTCAGATCCACCACTCCCAGAATAAACCCACTTGCCAGAACCACAGTTAATGGTGTCAGAAAAGCCCCTTTTGGCCCCTGAAACAAAACCCTTAAGTACTATAGACACCAAAATTTTACTTTTATTTAATTCAATTTTAGCTTTATTATTATTATTTATTCTTGTGTTTATTTTATTTTATTTTAGTTGATTAAGTTTGCAAAATAATAGTTAGTGTTTATTTTTGCTTATTTAGTAAGTTAAGTTCATCATTTTTCTTTTTTAAGATATTTTTGCATTAAATTTCTGAAAAGGAAAATTCTCAAAAAAATTCAAAAAATTTTGTTTTTAATCCTTTTAAGATTCAATTTCTTTAAAATAAATGAAAATTTTGCAATGCAATTTCAATTA
The DNA here is from genome assembly GCF_036785885.1 of Coffea arabica. Classification (NCBI taxonomy): domain Eukaryota; kingdom Viridiplantae; phylum Streptophyta; class Magnoliopsida; order Gentianales; family Rubiaceae; genus Coffea; species Coffea arabica. Next base: position 25,693,524 of record NC_092321.1, read on the forward strand.
GGAATTAACATTTTTGTTTACTTACATTGATTTCGAAAAACAAAAAATAAATAAAAAAAAAGAAGATAGGTGGAGGCCATGCACAATAGCTAGGTGGAGTGCATGTAAATGAGACAAGTGTCTCTATTTTTCTTTTGACACCACAATATCTAGAGGATAGGTGGCTAGGACACTTGGAAGCCTAGGAAAAAACAAACAAAAGAAAAAAAGGAAAACAAGAAAAAGCTACGGGCAAGGGGAAGGAAAAAAAAAGAGAGCTGAAGAGAGGGAAAAGCTTGGAGAAGCTACGGGCTGAACAAGAGGAAAAAAACAGGGAAGGAAAAAACGAAAAGAGGGTTTCGGCCAAGTGAAAAGAAAGAAAAAAAGAACGAAGGGGTTTTGCGGCTGAGAAGGGAGAAAGTCTGGGAAGCAAGGAAGGGAAGAAAAGAAAAACAGAGGGGGAAGAAAAGAAAAACAGAGGGTTTATTGGGAGTTGAGAAAGAAGGGGGAAGAGCTGCGGGCAGGAGGAAGAAAAGGGAAGGAGAAAAACTGAGAAGAAGGGAAGAGAACCCGGGGGGGAGAGCTAAAAAAAAGAAAGAGAAGAGGTTGTGCAGAGATAAAGGAAAAGAACGGAAAAGAAAGAATAGAAAGAAAAAGAAAAGGAGTTGCGGGGAAGAACAAGAGAAGGAGAAGGAAAAGAAACTGGAAAAAGGGGAAAACTAGGAAAAGGAGGAAATCTGGGGAGGATTAGAAAAGAAAACAGCAAAGGAAACGAGAGGAAAAGAAAGAAAATTGAGAGAGAGGAAGAAAAAAGAATTGCAGAAAATCTGGTCAGCAGGCTGACTTTTCAGCCATGTCGCGACCCAGATTTCTCTCACAATATAGCTCTTCTTGAGAAGATTTCTTTTTCTACACTCTCTCTGCATATCCATGAACAACTTTTATTAGAACTCATTCAGCAAAAACGCCTCCAGGATGATTGAATCAAAGCTCCAAGTTGCGAGTTCACCCCTGCTGCACCCCACTGCGACGAAATCTTCTTGGCTTCGTTTCAGCCAACCACGAGCACTTCTGGGGAGAACCTCACGTCCATTCGACCGTCTAAACATTTTCAGGTAAGTCAAGACTCCTTCCCTTGTTAATCTAACGTTTTTACAAAGATTGAGGCCCATTTGGACATGAGTGCTTGAACTTGGCTGCGGTTTGATATGCTCGCTTGATGGCTCTGTCATGCCTATATCTTTTGACGATTTCTGTTTTGGCATTAGTCATTTAGAGCTTGATGAAAATTTCAATGAAATCGGAAGAATGATGGATGAGAAATTTGACAAGATTAAGTTTCCATAGTTATGCATGTTTGTTATCTTTTGTTGTCTCCATTTCCTTTCTTTCTGCTCATTCGTTTGCTCAAGAAGCTGTTTTCTTGTCTCTCTGTGGAGCCTTGTTGATGTTGCTAAGAGTTTTCTTTTGAAAGGATTCGGGTTTGATTTATTCCATAAAGTGATATTTTGACTGCCTTCCTTTTCATGATGTAAATACATATGAATGTTAACTGGTTAAATGAACTTCCATGGCAAACCCCAGAAACCCGTGAATGAATCTGGTTTAGCAAGCTTTTACCCCAACTCAGATTTTACTTTCTATTGTGTAGTTAGTATTGCATCTTGGTGATGGGTTTAGGGAGTTTGACAAGAATTTGAGGCTGTTTTCTTGTTTAAGAATGCTGTTAACGATTGCCGCATGAGGTTTGATAAAATTTCAAAGCATCAGAAAAGTTGCAAAAAGTTTCCAGATATGCATGCTCTTTTCCTCTGATTTTTTTTGTGTTTAAATCTAAAAGTTTTATGTTGAAAAGTAAGAAGAACATTTGGTAATCTTGTTGCTTTGATTCAAATGATTTGGTTGAGATGTTAGTCGTGCATTTGAGGCTGCGCCTGAGAATTGCATTCAAGAACTCAGAACCAGCGAAGTTGCAGAAAGCTTCTCGATAGCTTTGCACGAAATATTTCCAAAATTACATTTTAACCCCTTAATTTTTGTCTAATGCTACTTTACCCAAAAAATTGGATAAATAAATCAAATTTTGCCCTTTTAAAATGTTAACTTTCTTTGATATACTTTAATGTGATTTTTGGACAGATTATTCATGAGTTTTGGGATGAAATTTGAGGTTTAACAATTTTTGATAGATTTATAGTTTTTTATTTGGATTTTTGTACAAATGGTTTAGATTTGAGTAATATTTTTGTTTGGGGTTGGGTAAGAGGTTGTTGATTTATTTTTTGTGAATTTTAGCACTTAGTTTTGGTAGGCTTCATCTTAAGCCCTTAATTTTATTTTATTTTAATTAAAACCCTTAATATTTGTAATAATAATAATTTGACCCCTCAAACTTCTTTAATTCTTCCAATCGAGTCCCCATTTGTTTTAAATTGCTTGAATATGGGTTGTTTATTTTTATTTAAATACTTTAATTGATTCAATTTCCTGTTTATTTCCATTTCTTGTGATTATTTGTTAATTAAAAGTGATGCCTTGACATTTTTCTTTGTTTTGGAGGGTAAATAAGAAAAATTTCTTTCATTAGGTCACCAATTCAAGGGAGGTACACTCTACTCCTTTATTTTGATTTTATTTGATTCTATGTGCTACTATGTGATTTTATGTGTGTAATTGCATGCTTTTTTGAATGTTTTTTATTTCATCTATTTATTTATTCATTTCATTTGTTTTAATTTTGTATATTTATTTATTTAAATGCCAAATTGTAATAGTTAGGTTATTATTCATTTCATTTCATTCTTTCCCCTTTAGATTGTAGTTAGGGCCCCCAAATGTAATAGTTAGGTCTTTATTAGCTTTATTTGCTTTGTGTGTTTTGCATGTTTACGTGTTATTTGCTTTCTTAGCGTCTTGCATCTAGATATCATACTTATGTGCTATGTGTTTTATGTGATACTATGTGTTTACTTGCTTCCATTGTGTTTTATATGATTTATTTGATTATAATAAATGTATGACGTCACCACACTAGTCCAACGCTAGTTGTGGCCCTTTTTCCCGTTTTCTCGCTAGTTCAACACTAGTGGGAACTTATAGACATGGGCTAATTCAACGCTAGACCCTTAGGAACCATCCACACGCTAGATCATGTTTGTGTGATAATCACTACATTTTCATGTATATTTTCTACTTTTTAGGGTTTTTTCATTTTGCATGACATTTCCCTTATATGTATATCCCTTATCCCATATTTCCCCTATATGTATATTCCTTATCCCTATGTGTTAAAACATGACATTTTAGACATGCATTCCATTTAAGAAAATTAGAACTAGGTTAGATCATTTGTTTGATTATATAGGAGAAATACCCCTTGAATATGGGATATGGACGAGTATGGCTCTCTAGCCTTAAAAAACTCATATTCCCTCTATTAAAGGAAAACAAAAGTCACAAATTTTAGCCCCTTGTACCCGTTATGATGCATTCCTTTAGGTCATGTATATTTGTATAATTATTATTTTATTTTCTTTCCTTCGAGTATCATATTTTTGCATATTCATGACCTCTTCAAAGAGTCAATTTAGGCATCACAATTAATGTGATTTGCACCAATTAAGCTTTGAAGTGATATTCCGACCCCCCGATAGCCATTAGGTCGAGATTTGCATTCATATAGTAACATCCAAATGTGATAAGTTTTTAAATTAAAATAAGAAATTTTTTACTAAACCACGCAACTAACTTTGGTTAGCTTGAAAGGATGCATTGGATTTTATCCTTGTCTTCTCTTTTTTCAACCGTGAGTCCCGACCCCTTTTCTCTTGATTTTTGCAGATTTGGAGTCGTTTAAAAGGGTTTTCTCTATTATTCATTTTAAGTGACTTGGTACACCTTAACTCAATACCAAGTGGCGACTCCTATTTTTTTTCTTAAAAAACCCTTTTTAAACTTTTAATTTGGGCCAAAATCGTCGCACTTTTTAGTCCCATTTTAGGCCCATTTCTTCATTTAATTTTCTAAAATCAAAAATTTATTTTTTAAACAAAATTAATCAATATTCATTTCTTATCCATTTTCTAATTAAAAAAATCATTTTCAATCAAAATTAAATCAAAAATCATTTTTGATAAAACCCGTAATCGTAATAATTTCATTTTTCATTCAAAAATGGGGCGCGACAAGTATACCAAGTTGGTACCTATTCTTATCTTCTCCACCAAGTCCTGTTTCTCTCTTGGGTGACTTTGAACCAAATAAGCCTAATTTCTGATTTCTTGCCATCAAGGCAGTGCAACAGGCGAATTAGGGATGTTGATGGTGCAAGCTCGATAAAGTTGCCCAAATTCAAAGTGTTCGCACTAATTTATGGATGGATTTGGTAGTGCAAGTTTGAAACATAAGGAGGACATTCTCGGTGATGTGAGGAGGACAAAAAGAGAGGAAGAAGATGTCTTAAATTTTGGCTAAGTTATTAGGACATAGAATCAAACGGTGTCGTTTCCCTAAAATCCCTTCAGCCCGCCACGCCACTTAAATTTTTTAGTTTGCCGCTCTTAGTTCCCTACATATAAAAAGCACGCCTTTTCCTTATTTAGATGCAAGAAGTGTACACTTTCTTTGTCCTTTCACCTATCTCTCTCTTTTTTCTTTTTCTCATCTTTATGTAATTAAGCTTTTCTATTATTTTGAGTTTTATTTTTTTTTTTACTCTCAGGTTGTGTTAAAATAATAGAATATGACAATTTAGTGTATTTGGACAGATTTTTTTATCAATTTTAACTAATATAGGACTTTTTCTAATTTATTATACAATAAAATAGTTCAAAAAATAAAAATGTTGTTAGAAATATGTTTACGATTCAAAAAAATAAACACTCTTTTAATTAAAATCTTTTTGGTACTCATTTTGTGGTGTTATCAATTATGTATGACTTGCAGTCTAACGAGACCTGACAATTGAATTAGTTGATTGAACAATCAAAATAGTTTACAAATACATGTACGAAATGATAAATCTATTTATTTGGTATATGTACCAATTCATCAATGATAAATGTGGCTTCTATAATTAATAACAACTTTTTGATCATACAAATGTTAGGATTAGACTTACTTTCGTGTTAAGTTTTATTGTTAAATTCTATTATTGACTACCTCTATTTTTAGGTTATCCAAATTATTAATTTTTCACCATGTTGTCATTTGGATAAATAGGGAATATATGAATTTTTTTACATTTATAACAAATTATTGCCTAAGTTTGGGAAAATTACAAAATATGTATACATATATAGTTTATTAAGATACCTTATATATTTTGCTAATAAAAAAATAGCGCGAAATTGCAACACCATAGGGTGCCATAGTACAAATAATAAAATTTGTGTATTACACATTGTTTATCTCAATCCGTAACTTTTGATGATTACAAAAAATGGATGTTACTAATATTCTCTGATTAGATCTTTTCAGAATTAGAGCAGAACAGGTTCAAAGGCTAACATATGCTGAAATAGCTGTCGGACGCACATAAAGACTGCATCGGTCGTCCGACAACCATTGAGTAACTTCAGACGCATGAAAAACCCACTCTCGGACGTCCGAAGAGGATAAGCCAAGTCCTCTAAGCTAATTGACCTCGATCGGACGTACAACACCTGATTACCGGACGTCTGATAAACGTTGCGACACTTCGGACGTAAAACATTGGAGGCACCGGACATCCGAACGAATTGAAGGAGAATTCTCAGTTTTACATCATACCTTCGGACGCATATTCTGGGGGTACCGGATGTCCTAAACAATTCAAGAAAACTTCTTGAACTCACTGCCTGCGTTCGGATGCAGAAAACTAGCCTACCGGACGTCCGACACCACCAACGGCTAGTTGACTCTTCAGCTGCCTTCTATCCGTTGGTAGTATTAATTGAAAATTTTTTTGGTCTCTTATAAAAAGGAAAAAGTCAACCACCTAAAACAACTTTCGCACATTGAGACTACATCAGATCTTGACTGATTCAAGTGTGAGAATACTCTTTAAAGAATATTTATACTCTTAGTTGTGGAATTTTCAATAAGGTTTTCAAGTGTGTTTCTATTTCTTCAATAGTGTAGCTTTGTGAGGGTTATCCGAGTGATAATAAAACTTCCTTGCTTAACCAATTGCGGCTTGGGGCGAGGAGGAAGTGATCCTTCCTTTGTACACAAGAGATTGATTGTAAGTTGATCAACTTGAAAAAAGTTTGCTATATAAAGTGGTATTCAAACTCAAGTGGAGTTTGAAACTTGGTTTGCTATTCTATTCTTTTACTTATTGTCTTGCAATATAAATTGTCTATCTCTTCTACTCCCAAGCACTTGTGCTTATTCATCAATTGCTCCATTGTATGGTCCTTTAGAAAAAGAGGGCAAGTTCTCAAAAAGTGACTCATATCTTGGCTAGTTTTTAAACCACCTAATTCACCCCCCCTCTTAGGTTGTTTTCGATCCTTACAATTGGTATCAGAGCTTGATCTCCTAGAGATAAAGCTTAATCGATTTTGGAGTAAAAATGACAACCAACAATGCCATGTTTTTTGAAGGACAATCCGTCACTAGACCTCCAATGTTCAATGGATCAAACAATATGAGTTGGAAGGAGAGGATGATTATTTTCTTACAATCTATTGATATTGAGTTGTGGTTTACTGTCAATGAAGGTCCATATGATGCCTCTATTATTGATGAAGTTACTCATAAGTCGAGACCAAAAGTAAGGAGTGAGTTGACTGGTGATGATAGAACTCATCTTACTTTAAATGCCAAGGCTATGAATGTATTATACAATGCTTTAGATTCAAATGAATCTATTAGAATCAAAAGTTGTAGATCTGCAAAAGAGATTTGGGATAAATTCAGAGAAATCCATGAAGGAAGTGAGAATGTGAGAGAACAAAAAAAGTCCATTCTGGTCACTAAGTATGAATCTTTTAAGATGGAACCTCATGAAAACATTGACAAGATGTATTGCAGATTCAATGATCTTATTAAGGACTTAGAAGTACTTGAAAAGGATTACTCTCTAGGTGAGAAAAATAGAAAAATTCTGAATGCTTTATCCAAGGATTGGGAGAATAAAGTGACTGCCATTGAGGAAGCTAAAGATCTAAATATCTTACCCATTGAATCTCTTATTAATTCTCTAATCTCTTATGAGCTGAAACTCAAGTCCAAGGTGCAGGAGGAAGAAGATACCAAGGTGAGAAAGAGTATTGCTCTAAAAGCCTCACAAGATGAACATGATTCAGCCTCCTTAGATGAAGATGACATGGAAGGTAATGACAGTGATATTGCACTCATCACAAAAAGTTTCAAAAGAATACTCAACAAGAGGAGATTCAGAAAAGGTGGACCCAGCAATTCATTCCCAAATTAGTTCAACAACCTGAGAAACAAAGGGAAACTAGAGCTCAACAAAAAGCAAACTGATAAGTGCTTTGAATGCTGTTAACTTGGACACTACGCAAATGAATGTCCAATAAAGAAAATGAAGGAAAGCAAGGTTGAACGAAAATCAAAATTTAACAATTTTCACATCACCTGGAATGACTGCAATTCAGAAGGTGAAGTCGAAAAAGAAGAGGAGTCTGCCCAAATGGCTTTCATGGCCATTGGTGATGAAGAAGTAACTACTTGTAACTCTCAAACTGATAGTGAAAACGAATCTGATGATGATGTTAACTCTTTTATGGAAAGAATGCATAACAGTTTGAAAGAATCCTATGTTAGAAACAAAGAACTAAAACAGAAGATTAACTTTTTGATTCAAGACAATGCAAGTTTTTTTCGACAAAACAAATGTCTGAGAAATGAAAATGAGAACCTGAAAATGATTTGTATGCTGAACTTGATAGAAAGACAAATTTCTGTGACATGCTAAAAAATGAACAAAGTAGCTTGAAAAGAAGAATGGATGATCTTAGTCAGATGCTTCAACATAAGAAACAAAACTGTTTTGAAAGGAATGATACAAAACCTCACTGTGGTACTCATCAGAAAAGGTTGAATCATAGTGCAAATGAGTTTACTGTCTATAGGAAAAGGCAAATAAGATTTATCAAACCAGTTCATTTGAATAATTCATTAACTATGTGTAGTTTCTGTTGTCAATTAGGCTACATAAAAAATAATTGTTATGTTAGGAAAAATATGAGAAATGGCATGAGATGCATGTAGATGATTAGACATAATGCTAACTCTCAAGGACCCAAAAAGTAAAGGGTACCAAATATTATCTTGTGGATCTTTGTGTAGGTGAACATGGTGAACATTGTTAAGGAATCAAAGTGGTTCATAGACAGTGGATGCTCAAGACATATGACTGGTGATCCATCATAGTTCATCAAACTCAAACCAAAAGCAAGCGGAAAGGTAACATTTGGAGATGATAACAAAGTCAAAACTGTTGGAATTGGTGATATTGGTAAGAATGGTCAAACCTTTGTTCACAATGTTCTTTTAATTGACAATTTGAACTATAACTTGTTAAGTGTTAGTCAATTGTGTGATAGGAATCTGTTTGTGTTATTTAAAAAGCATGAATGCCTTGTTCTTGACTCAAAATTTAACACTGTTTTCAAAGGAAAAAGAGTAAATGACATTTATGTAGTTATTCTTGAAAAAGTTGATTCCTCTAGTCTCAGTTGTCTCAAAGTAGCAATTGAGGACCCCTGGTTGTGGCATAGAAGGCTCTGTCATTTCAATATGGATCTGCTAAAAGAAATTTTCAAAAAGGATCTTGTTAGAGGGCTGCCAAAGATCAAATTTGAAAAGGACAGAATTTGTGATACTTGCCAATTTGGAAAACAAGTCAAAGTGTCTTTTAAACCCAAGAAATATGTTTCTACTATAAAACCTCTAGAACTTTTACATCTTGATTTATTTGGTCCTACACAAACTACCAGCTTAGGTGACAAAAGATTTTGTTTTTTTGTTGTTGATGATTATTCTAGATACACTTGGATGATGTTTCTTGCACACAAAGATGATGCTTTCAAAAACTTTGTTTCACTATTTACAAAAGTTTAGAATCTGATTGGATTGAAAATTATCAAAATCAGAAGTGATAATGGCTCGGAATTTTATTTTTGTGGCTTTCCAGAATTTTGTAACAACAATGGTATTACACATGAATTTTCAATTGCAAGAGTTTCCCAACAAAATGGGGTTGTTGAAAGAAAGAATTGAACTCTTCAAGAGGCTGCTAGAACCATTCTTAGTGAGTGTAATTTATCAAAATACTTTTGGGTTGAAGCTATAAATACAGCTTGCTATACCATGAATAGAGTTCTTTTAAGACCAATCTTGAACAAATCCTCCTATGAGTTGATGTTTGATAAAAAGCCTGTAGTTGGATACTTTAAAGTCTTTGGTTGCAAATGCTTTATTTTAAACATCAAGGAACATCTCAAAAAGTTTGATAAAAAATCTGATGAGGGAATTTTCTTGGGATATTGTGAGAATAAGAGAGGTTTTAGAGTCTACAATCGAAGGACTTTGGTTATAGAGGAAGCTATACATATCACTTTTGGTGAATCTAATGGTGACATTTCCATAAGTAGTGGTGAAGATGATGATGTAGGTATTCAAGAAGAACTAAAGAAACTCACAATCACTGACCAAGGCATTGTTTCACCAGAAAATGATTCAAAGGAAGATGAAACTCAAGACAGTCCAGCAAGGGAAGACAGTGACAGAGACACTAGTATACCTAACGATCTTCCACGAGTTTGGAAATTTGCTCAAAACCACCATAAGAAGCTCATCATTGGTGATCCATTCGAGAAGGTCAGAACTCGTTCCTCCTCTAAACAACTAATGGATAATTTTGCATTAGTTTCACACTTTGAACCCAAAAATGTTGTTGATACTTTGAAAAATGAGAACTGAATTTTAGCGATGGAAGAGGAATTAAATCAATTTGAAAGGAACAAGGTGTGGACATTAGTTGTTAGACTAAAAGATCATTCTATCATTGGCACAAAGTGAATTTTTAGAAATAAAATGAATGACAAAAGTGAGGTAGTAAGAAATAAGGCCAGACTTGTAGCCAAGGGATATACTCAAGAAGAAGGAATTGATTTTGATGAATCATTTGCACCCGTAGCTAGGCTGGAATCAATTAGAATGTTTTTGGCCTTTGCATGTTTCAAGAACTTTAAATTATTTCAAATGGATGTTAAAAGTGCTTTCTTAAATGGATTTATTGATCAAGAAGTATATGTTGATCAATCTCCGGGTTTTGAAAATGAAATTTATCCAAATCATGTATTTAATAAACTCTCAAAAGCTTTGTATGGACTAAAACAAGTTCCAAGAGTATGGTATGAACGTTTGAGTGGTTTTTTGATTGAAAATGGTTTTAAAAGAGGTATTGTGGATACTACTCATTTCACTAAGCAAAATTCACGTGATCTTTTAATTGTGCAAATATATGTGGATGATATTATATTCGGTGCTACTAATGAGAGTTTGTACAAGGATTTTTCCAATATCATACAAAAAGAGTTTGAAATGAGCATGATGGGAGAATTAAATTTCTTCCTTAGACTCCAAGGGGTTCAAACCCAAGATGGAACGTTCATCAACCAAACAAAATACACCAAGGAGCTGCTCAAAAGATTTGGAATGAAGGATTCAATGCAGGTCGGAATACCTATGTGCACATCTACCAAACTTGACAAGGATGAAGAAGGTACAAAAGTTGATGAAAAGAAGTATAGAGGTATGATTGGTAGTTTGCTTTACTTAACTACTAGTAGACCAGATATTATGTTTGCTGTGTGCTTATGTGCTCGTTTTCAGTCTTGTCCAAAGAAATCTCATTTAAATGCAGTAAAAAGAATTCTTAGATATCTAAAAGGAACCTTGAATTTTGGTCTATGGTATCCTAAGTGTCATGAACTTTCTTTGTGTGGATTCTCTGATGCTGACATCGGCGGTTGTAGGGTTGATAGAAAAAGTACAACAGGTATATGTAACTTTCTTGGAAATTGCTTAGTATCCTGGTTTAGTAAGAAACAAAATGCTATTTAATTATCTACAACTGAAGCTGAATATGTTGCCGCTGAAACTTGTTGTGCTCAATTATTGTGGATGAAAAATACATTGAATGATTTTGGGTTGATATATGATTGTGTGGCTATGTATTGTGATAACACTAGAGCAATAAATTTGCCAAAAAATCCCATCCAACATTCTAGAATAAAGCACATAGACATAAAGCATTATTTCATTCGCGATCTTGTCCATAAGAGTGAAATTTGTGTTCAATATGTCTGTTCAAAAGACCAAACTGCTGATATTTTCACAAAAGCCTTACCACTGGATCAATTTATGTCTTTGAGAACAAAATTGGGCGTTTCAGAAAAAATTCTCTGGTCATTCTCTATTGGACGTCCGATGTGTTAGAACGGACGTCCGACAGTGTTCTTAATCAATTACCCAGAAAATTTTGGTTCGGACGGAGGTGTCGGACGTTCTACCTCGTTCGGCCGTCTGACACTCAAAAATTGCGTCTTATAAGGAAGCCCTCTGAGTTATTCAGTTCATTCGTACCCTTTCTGTCTCGAACGCAACTCTTCATATTCCCTCAATTTTAAAATTCAAATTCTTCTTTTCTCGGAACAAGTACCAAGAAATCACTCTGACCGAAACATTCACATACCTATAGCGAGTTTATTGCGCATCATAACTTCCCCCAACCGCCAACTGCACTATCAATCCCAATTCTTACCCGAAACCCTAACCATAAAAATTTCTCCCTCTGTGGATAGTTTGTGCATCCACTATAGTTCATACTGCACTCCTCATCGTTTGATACTTATTTGCATCACATTACACAACAAAATCACACTGTACTGCAATCATGGTGAGGATTAGAGGAGGATCCATGAGTGCCGGACGCATCTTCAAGCTTCGTGATGAGGAGTATGAAGATGTTCAAGTTATCGAACCATCCATCAAATCACCCAAAAAGAAAACTGGAAATCGTGGTGGAAAAACGAAACAATCTGCAAGGAAAAAACATAATGCGCAAACCAGAGAGCCATCGGTTGAACCATCCGATGAGCAGATGGAGGAGATTCAATCTGAAGGGCATCCAGTAAGTGGCAATGAAGAGGAACTGGAGCAGCACCAAATGTAGATATAACCACCATTAAATCACCCAGAAAAGGAAAAAGGACAGCCAAAAGGAAGAACATTGCTCAACCCAAGGGAAGGCAAACTGCTGATCGGAACACCTATGTACACATCTACCAAGCTTGACAAGGATGAAGAAGGTACAAAAGTTGATAAAAAAAATATAGAGGTATGATTGGTAGTTTGCTTTACTTAACTGCTAGTAGACCAGATATCATGTTTGTTGTGTGCTTATGTGCTCGTTTTCAGTCTTGTCCAAAGAAATCTCTTTTAAAAGCAGTAAAAAGAATTCTTAGATATCTAAAAGGAACCTTAAATTTTGGTCTATGGTATCCTAAGTGTCATGAATTTCCTTTGGGTGGATTCTCTGATGCTGACTTCGGCGGTTGTAGGGTTGATAGAAAAAGTACAACAGGTATATGTAACTTTCTTGGAAATTGCTTAGTATCCTGGTTTAGCAAGAAACAAAATGCTATTTCATTATCTACAACTGAAGTTGAATATGTTGCTGCTGGAACTTGTTGTGCTCAATTATTGTGGATGAAAAATACATTGAATGATTTTGGATTGATATATGATTGTGCGCCTATGTATTGTGATAACACTAGTGCAATAAATTTAACAAAAAATTCAATCCAACATTCTAGAACAAAGCACATAGACATAAAGCATTATTTCATTCGCGATCTTGTCCATGAGGGTGAAATTTGTGTTCAATATGTTTGTTCAAAAGACCAAATTGCTGATATTCTCACAAAAGCCTTACCACTAGATCAATTTATATCTTTGAGAACAAAATTTTCGTTTCAGAAAAAATTCTCTAAAAATTCTCTGGTCACTTTCTATTGGACGTCCGACGTGTTAGAACGGACGTTTGACAGTGTTCTTGATCATTTACCCAGAAAATTTTGGTTCGGACGGAGGTTTCGGACGCTCTACTTCGTTCGGCCGTCCGACACTCAAAAATTGCGTCTTATAAGGAAGCCCTCTGAGTTATTCAATTACCCTTTCTGTCTCGGACGCAACTCTTCATATTCCCTCAATTTTAAAATTCAAATTCATCTTTTCTCGGAACAAGTACCAAGAAATCACTTTGACCGAAACATTCACATACCTATTGCGAGTTTATTGTACATCATAACTTCCCCCAACCGCCAATTGCACTATCAATCCCAATTTTTACCCGAAACCCTAACCATAAAAATTTCTCCCTCTGTGGATAGTTCGTGCATCCACTGTAGTTCATACTGCACTCCTCATCATTTGATACTTATTTGCATCACATTACACAACAAAACCACACTATATTGCAATCATGGTGAGGATTAGAGGAGAATCCATGAGTGCCGGACGCACCTTCAAGATTCGTGATGAGGAGGATGAAGATGTTCAAGTTATCGAACCATCCATCAAATCACCCAAAAAGAATACTGGAAATCATGACGGAAAAATGAAACAATCTGCAAGAAAAAAATAGAATGCGCAAACCAGAGAGCCATCGGTTGAACTATCCGATGAGCAGATGGAGGAGATTCAATCTGAAGGGCATCCAGTAAGTGGCAATGAAGAGGAACTGGAGCAGCCTACCAATGTAGATGTAACCACCATGAAATCACCCAGAAAAGGAAAAAGGACTGACAAAAGGAAGAGCATTGCTCAACCCGAGGAAAGGCAAACTGCTGATCGAAACACCTATGTGCACATCTACCAAGTTTGACAAGGATAAAAAAGGTACAACAGTAGATGAAAAGAAGTATAGAGGTATGATTGGTTGTTTGCTTTACTTAACTACTAGTAGACCAGATATTATGTTTGCTGTGTGCTTATGTGCTCGTTTTCAGTCTTGTCCAAAGAAATCTCATTTAAATGCAGTAAAAAAAATTCTTAGATATCTAAAAGGAACCTTGAATTTTGGTCTATGGTATCCTAAGTGTCATGAACGTTCTTTGTGTGGATTCTCTGATGCTGACTTCGGCGGTTGTAGGGTTGATAGAAAAAATACAACAGGTATATGTAACTTTCTTGGAAATTGCTTAGTATCCTGGTTTAGTAAGAAACAAAATGCTATTTAATTATCTACAACTGAAGCTGAATATGTTGCCGCTGAAACTTGTTGTGCTCAATTATTGTGGATGAAAAATACATTGAATGATTTTGGGTTGATAGATGATTGTGTGCCTATGTATTGTAATAACACTAGTGCAATAAATTTGCCAAAAAATCCCATCCAACATTCTAGAATAAAGCACATAGACATAAAGCATTATTTCATTCACGATCTTGTCCATAAGAGTGAAATTTGTGATCAATATGTCTGTTCAAAAGACCAAACTGCTGATATTTTCACAAAAGCCTTACCACTGGATCAATTTTGTCTTTGAGAACAAAATTGGGCGTTTCAGAAAAAATTCTCTAAAAATTCTCTAGTCACTCTCTATTGGACGTCCGATGTGTTAGAACGGACGTCCGACAGTGTTCTTAATCATTTACCCAGAAAATTTTGGTTCGGACGGAGGTGTCAGACGTTCTACTTCGTTCGGCCGTCTGACACTCAAAAATTGCGTCTTATAAGGAAGTCCTCTGAGTTATTCAGTTCATTCTTACCCTTTCTGTCTCGAACGCAACTCTTCATATTCCCTCAATTTTAAAATTCAAATTCTTCTTTTCTCGGAAGAAGTACCAAGAAATCACTTTGACCGAAACATTCACATACCTATAGCGAGTTTATTGCGCATCATAACTTCCCCCAACCGCCAACTGCACTATCAATCCCAATTCTTACCCGAAACCCTAACCATAAAAATTTCTCCCTCTGTGGATAGTTTGTGCATCCACTATAGTTCATACTGCACTCCTCATCGTTTGATACTTATTTGCATCACATTACACAACAAAATCACACTGTACTGCAATCATGGTGAGGATTAGAGGTGGATCCATGACTGCCGGACGCATCTTCAAGCTTCGTGATGAGAAGGATGAAGATGTTCAAGTTATCGAACCATCCATCAAATCACCCAAAAAGAAAACTGGAAATCGTGGTGGAAAAACGAAACAATCTGCAAGGAAAAAACATAATGCGCAAACCAGAGAGCCATCGGTTGAACCATCCGATGAGCAGATGGAGGAGATTCAATCTGAAGGGCATCCAGTAAGTGGCAATGAAGAGGAACTGGAGCAGCCTACCAATGTAGATATAACCACCATTAAATCACCCAGAAAAGGAAAAAGGACAGCCAAAAGGAAGAACATTGCTCAACCCAAGGGAAGGCAAACTGCTGATCGGAACACCTATGCACACATCTACCAAGCTTGACAAGGATGAAGAAGGTACAAAAGTTGATAAAAAAAATATAGAGGTATGATTGGTAGCTTGCTTTACTTAACTGCTAGTAGACCAGATATCATGTTTGTTGTGTGCTTATGTGCTCATTTTCAGTCTTGTCCAAAGAAATCTCTTTTAAAAGCAGTAAAAAGAATTTTTAGATATCTAAAAGGAACCTTAAATTTTGGTCTATGGTATCCTAAGTGTCATGAACTTCCTTTGGGTGGATTCTCTGATGCTGACTTCGGCGGTTGTAGGGTTGATAGAAAAAGTACAACAGGTATATGTAACTTTCTTGGAAATTGCTTAGTATCCCGGTTTAGCAAGAAACAAAATGCTATTTCATTATCTACAACTGAAGTTGAATATGTTGCTGCTGGAACTTGTTGTGCTCAATTATTGTGGATGAAAAATAAATTGAATGATTTTGGATTGATATATGATTGTGCGCCTTTGTATTGTGATAACACTAGTGCAATAAATTTAACAATAAATTCAATCCAACATTCTAGAACAAAGCACATAGACATAAAGCATTATTTCATTCGCGATCTTGTCCATGAGGGTGAAATTTGTGTTCAATACGTTTGTTCAAAAAACCAAATTACTAATATTCTCACAAAAGCCTTACCACTAGATCAATTTATATCTTTGAGAACAAAATTTGCGTTTCAGAAAAAATTCTCTAAAAATTCTCTGGTCACTCTCTATTGGACGTCCGACGTGTTAGAACGGACGTCTGACAGTGTTCTTGATCATTTACCCAGAAAATTTTGGTTTGGACGGAGGTGTCGGACGCTCTACTTCGTTCGGCCGTCCGACACTCAAAAATTACGTCTTATAAGGAAGCCCTCTGAGTTATTCAATTCATTCTTACCCTTTCTGTCTCGGACGCAACTCTTCATATTCCCTCAATTTTAAAATTCAAATTCATCTTTTCTCGGAACAAGTACCAAGAAATCACTCTGACCGAAACATTCACATACCTATTGCGAGTTTATTGTACATCATAACTTCTCCCAACCGCCAATTGCACTATCAATCCCAATTTTTACCCGAAACTCTAACCATAAAAATTTCTCCCTCTGTGGATAGTTCGTGCATCCACTATAGTTCATACTGCACTCCTCATCATTTGATACTTATTTGCATCACATTACACAACAAAACCACACTATGTTGCAATCATGGTGAGGATTAGAGGAGGATCCATGAGTACCGGACGCACCTTCAAGATTCATGATGAGGAGGATGAAGATGTTCAAGTTATCGAACCATCCATCAAATCACCCAAAAAGAATACTGGAAATCGTGGCGGAAAAATGAAACAATCTGCAAGGAAAAAATAGAATGCGCAAACCAGAGAGCCATCGGTTGAACCATCTGATGAGCAGATGGAGGAGATTCAATCTGAAGGGCATCCAGTAAGTGGCAATGAAGAGGAACTGGAGCAGCCTACCAATGTAGATGTAACCACCATGAAATCACCCAGAAAAGGAAAAAGGACTGACAAAAGGAAGAGCATTGCTCAACCCAAGGAAAGGCAAACTGCTGATCGGAACACCTATGTGCACATCTACAAAGCTTGACAAGGATGAAGAAGGTACAAAAGTTGATGAAAAGAAGTATAGAGGTATGATTGGTAGTTTGCTTTACTTAACTGCTAGTAGACCAGATATCATGTTTGTTGTGTGCTTATGTGCTCGTTTTCAGTCTTGTCCAAAGGAATCTCATTTAAATGCAGCAAAAAGAATTCTTAGATATCTAAAAGGAACCTTGAATTTTGGTCTATGTTATCCTAAGTGTCATGAACTTCCTTTGGGTGGATTCTCTGATGTTGATTTTGGCGGTTATAGGGTTGATAGAAAAAGTACAACAAGTATAAGTAATTTTCTTGAAAATTGCTTAGTATCCTGGTTTAACAAGAAACAAAATGCTATTTCATTATCTACAACTGAAGCTGAATATGTTGCCGCTGGAGCTTGTTGTGCTCAATTATTGTGGATGAAAAACACATTGAATGATTTTGGATTGATATAAGATTGTGTGCCTATGTATTGTGATAACACAAGTGCAATAAATTTGACAAAAAATCCCATCCAACATTCTAGAATAAAGCACATAGACATAAAGCGTTATTTCATTCGCGATCTTGTCCATAAGGGTGAAATTTGTGTTCAATATGTCTGTTCAAAAGACCAAATTGCTGATATTCTCACAAAAACCTTACCACTGGATCAATTTATGTCTTTCAGAACAAAATTGGACGTTTCAGAAAAAATTCTCTAAAAATTCTCTGATCACTCTTTATTGGACGTCCTATGTGTTAGAACGGACGTTCAACAGTTTTCTTGATCATTTACCCAAAAAATCTTGGTTCGGACGGAGGTATCCGACGCTCTACTTCGTTCGGCCGTCCGACACTCAAAAATTGTATCTTATAAGGAAGCCCTCTACGTTATTCAGTTTATTCTTACCCTTTCTGTCTCGGACGTAACTCTTCATATTCCCCCAATTTCAAAATTCAAATTCATCTCTTCTCTGAACAAGTACTAAGAAATCACTCTGATCGACACATTTACATACCTATTGCGAGTTTATTGCGCATCATAACTTTCTCCAACCGCCAACTGCACTACAAATTTCAATTCTTACCTGAAACCCTAACCACAAAAATTTCTCCCTCTGTGGATAGTTCTTGCATCCACTGTAGTTCATACTGCACTCCTCATCGTTTGATACTTATTTACATCACATTACACAACAAAACCACACTATATTGCAATCACGGTGAGGATTAGAGGAGGATCCGTGAGTGCCGGACGCACCTTCAAACTTCGTGATGAGGAGGATGAAGATGTTCAAGTTATCCAACCATCCATCAAATCACCCAAAAAGAAAACTGAAAATCGTGGTGGAAAAACGAAACAATCTGCAAGGAAAAAACATAATGTGCAAACCAGAGAGCCATCGGTTGAACCATCCGATGAGCAGATGGAGGAGATTCAATCTGAAGGACATCCAGTAAGTGGCAATGAAGAGGAACTGGAGCAGCCTGCCAATGTAGATATAACCACCATGAAATCACCCAGAAAAGGAAAAATGACAGCCAAAAGGAAGAGCATTGCTCAACCCAAGGGAAGGCAAACTACTGATCGGAACACCTATGTGCACATCTACCAAGTTTGACAAGGATGAAGAAGGTTCGAAAGTTGATGAAAAGAAATATAGAGGTATGATTGGTAATTTGCTTTACTTAACTGCTAGTAGACCAGATATCATGTTTGCTGTGTGCTTATGTGCTCGTTTTCAGTCTTGTTCAAAGGAATCTCATTTAAATGCAGTAAAAAGAATTCTTAGATATCTAAAAGGAATCTTAAATTTTGGTTTATGGTATCTTAAGTGTCATGAACTTCCTTTGGGTGGATTCTCTGATGCTGACTTCAGCGGTTGTAAGGTTGATAGAAAAAGTACAACAGGTATATGTAACTTTCTTGGAAATTGTTTAGTATCCTGGTTTAGCAAGAAAAAAATGCTATTTCATTATCTGTAACTGAAGCTGAATATGTTGCCGCTGGAGTTTGTTGTGCTCAATTATTGTGTATGAAAAACACATTGAATGATTTTGGATTGATATAAGATTGTGTGCCTATGTATTGTGATAACACTAGTGCAATAAATTTGACAAAAAATTCCATCCAATATTCTAGAATAAAGCACATAGACATAAAGCATTATTTCATTCGCGATCTTGTCCATAAGGGTGAAATTTGTGTTCAATATGTCTATTCAAAAGACCAAATTGCTGATATTCTCACAAAAACCTTACCACTAAATCAATTTATGTTTTTAAGAACAAAATTGGGCGTTTCAGAAAAAATTCTCTAAAAATTCTCTGGTCACTCTTTGTTCGACGTCCTATGTGTTAGAATGGACGTCCGACAGTTTTCTTGATTATTTACCCAGAAAATTTTGGTTCGGACGGAGGTGTCGGACGCTCTACTTCGTTTGGCCGTTCGACACTCAAAAATTGCATCTTATAAGGAAGCCCTCTGCGTTATTCAGTTCATTCTTACCCTTTCTGTCTCGGACGCAACTCTTCATATTCCCTCAATTTCAAAATTCAAATTCATCACTTTTCTGAACAAGTACTAGGAAATCACTCTGACCGACCCAGTTACATACCTATTGCGAGTTTATTGCGCATCATAACTTTCTCCAACCGCCAACTGCACTATAAATCCCAATTCTTACCGAAACCCTAACCACAAAACTTTCTCCCTCTATGGATTGTTCGTGCATCCACTGTGTTCATGCTGCACTCCTCATCGTTTGATACTTATTTGCGTCACATTACACAACAAAACCACACTGTATTGCAATCATGGTGAGGATTAGAGGAGGATCCGTGAGTGCCGGACGCACCTTCAAACTTCGTGATGAGGAGGATGAAGATGTTTAAGTCATCGAACCATTCATCAAATCACCCAAAAAGAAACTGGAAATCGTGGTGGAAAAACGAAACAATCTGCAAGGAAAAAGCAGAATGCGCAAGCCAGAGAGCCATCGGTTAAACCATCCGATGAGCAGATGGAGGAGATTCAATCTGAAGGGCATCCAGTAAGTGGCAATGAAGAGGAACTGGAGCAGCCTACCAATGTAGATGTAACCACCATGAAATCACCCAGAAAAGGAAAAAGGACTGACAAAAGGAAGAGCATTGCTCAACCCAAGGAAAGGCAAACTGCTGATCGGAACACCTATGTGCACATCTACAAAGCTTGACAAGGATGAAGAAGGTACAAAAGTTGATGAAAAGAAGTATAGAGGTATGATTGGTAGTTTGCTTTACTTAACTGCTAGTAGACCAGATATCATGTTTGTTGTGTGCTTATGTGCTCGTTTTCAGTCTTGTCCAAAGGAATCTCATTTAAATGCAGCAAAAAGAATTCTTAGATATCTAAAAGGAACCTTGAATTTTGGTCTATGTTATCCTAAGTGTCATGAACTTCCTTTGGGTGGATTCTCTGATGTTGATTTTGGCGGTTATATGGTTGATAGAAAAAGTACAACAAGTATAAGTAATTTTCTTGAAAATTGCTTAGTATCCTGGTTTAACAAGAAACAAAATGCTATTTCATTATCTACAACTGAAGCTGAATATGTTGCCGCTGGAGCTTGTTGTGCTCAATTATTGTGGATGAAAAACACATTGAATGATTTTGGATTGATATAAGATTGTGTGCCTATGTATTGTGATAACACAAGTGCAATAAATTTGACAAAAAATCCCATCCAACATTCTAGAATAAAGCACATAGACATAAAGCGTTATTTCATTCGCGATCTTGTCCATAAGGGTGAAATTTGTGTTCAATATGTCTGTTCAAAAGACCAAATTGCTGATATTCTCACAAAAACCTTACCACTGGATCAATTTATGTCTTTCAGAACAAAATTGGACGTTTCAGAAAAAATTCTCTAAAAATTCTCTGATCACTCTTTATTGGACGTCCTATGTGTTAGAACGGACGTTCAACAGTTTTCTTGATCATTTACCCAAAAAATTTTGGTTCGGACGGAGGTATCCGACGCTCTACTTCGTTCGGCCGTCCGACACTCAAAAATTGCATCTTATAAGGAAGCCCTCTACGTTATTCAGTTTATTCTTACCCTTTCTGTCTCGGACGTAACTCTTCATATTCCCCCAATTTCAAAATTCAAATTCATCTCTTCTCTGAACAAGTACTAAGAAATCACTCTGATCGACACATTTACATACCTATTGCGAGTTTATTGCGCATCATAACTTTCTCCAACCGCCAACTGCACTATAAATTTCAATTCTTACCTGAAACCCTAACCACAAAAATTTCTCCCTCTGTGGATAGTTCTTGCATCCACTGTAGTTCATACTGCACTCCTCATCGTTTGATACTTATTTACATCACATTACACAACAAAACCACACTGTATTGCAATCACGGAGAGGATTAGAGGAGGATCCGTGAGTGCCGGACGCACCTTCAAACTTCGTGATGAGGAGGATGAAGATGTTCAAGTTATCCAACCATCCATCAAATCACCCAAAAAGAAAACTGAAAATCGTGGTGGAAAAACGAAACAATCTGCAAGGAAAAAACATAATGTGCAAACCAGAGAGCCATCGGTTGAACCATCCGATGAGCAGATGGAGGAGATTCAATCTGAAGGACATCCAGTAAGTGGCAATGAAGAGGAACTGGAGCAGCCTACCAATGTAGATATAACCACCATGAAATCACCCAGAAAAGGAAAAATGACAGCCAAAAGGAAGAGCATTGCTCAACCCAAGGGAAGGCAAACTACTGATCGGAACACCTATGTGCACATCTACCAAGTTTGACAAGGATGAAGAAGGTTCGAAAGTTGATGAAAAGAAATATAGAGGTATGATTGGTAATTTGCTTTACTTAACTGCTAGTAGACCAGATATCATGTTTGCTGTGTGCTTATGTGCTCGTTTTCAGTCTTGTTCAAAGGAATCTCATTTAAATGCAGTAAAAAGAATTCTTAGATATCTAAAAGGAATCTTAAATTTTGGTTTATGGTATCTTAAGTGTCATGAACTTCCTTTGGGTGGATTCTCTGATGCTGACTTCGGCGGTTGTAAGGTTGATAGAAAAAGTACAACAGGTATATGTAACTTTCTTGGAAATTGTTTAGTATCCTGGTTTAGCAAGAAAAAAATGCTATTTCATTATCTGTAACTGAAGCTGAATATGTTGCCGCTGGAGTTTGTTGTGCTCAATTATTGTGTATGAAAAACACATTGAATGATTTTGGATTGATATAAGATTGTGTGCCTATGTATTGTGATAACACTAGTGCAATAAATTTGACAAAAAATTCCATCCAATATTCTAGAATAAAGCACATAGACATAAAGCATTATTTCATTCGCGATCTTGTCCATAAGGGTGAAATTTGTGTTCAATATGTCTATTCAAAAGACCAAATTGCTGATATTCTCACAAAAACCTTACCACTAAATCAATTTATGTTTTTAAGAACAAAATTGGGCGTTTCAGAAAAAATTCTCTAAAAATTCTCTGGTCACTCTTTGTTCGACGTCCTATGTGTTAGAATGGACGTCCGACAGTTTTCTTGATTATTTACCCAGAAAATTTTGGTTCGGACGGAGGTGTCGGACGCTCTACTTCGTTTGGCCGTTCGACACTCAAAAATTGCATCTTATAAGGAAGCCCTCTGCGTTATTCAGTTCATTCTTACCCTTTCTGTCTCGGACGCAACTCTTCATATTCCCTCAATTTCAAAATTCAAATTCATCACTTTTCTGAACAAGTACTAGGAAATCACTCTGACCGACCCAGTTACATACCTATTGCGAGTTTATTGCGCATCTTAACTTTCTCCAACCGCCAACTGCACTATAAATCCCAATTCTTACCGAAACCCTAACCACAAAACTTTCTCCCTCTATGGATTGTTCGTGCATCCACTGTGTTCATGCTGCACTCCTCATCGTTTGATACTTATTTGCGTCACATTACACAACAAAACCACACTGTATTGCAATCATGGTGAGGATTAGAGGAGGATCCGTGAGTGCCGGACGCACCTTCAAACTTCGTGATGAGGAGGATGAAGATGTTCAAGTCATCGAACCATTCATCAAATCACCCAAAAAGAAACTGGAAATCGTGGTGGAAAAATGAAACAATCTGCAAGGAAAAAGCAGAATGCGCAAGCCAGAGAGCCATCGGTTAAACCATCCGATGAGCAGATGGAGGAGATTCAATCTGAAGGGCATCCAGTAAGTGGCAATGAAGAGGAACTGGAGCAGCCTACCAATGTAGATGTAACCACCATGAAATCACCCAGAAAAGGAAAAAGGACTGACAAAAGGAAGAGCATTGCTCAACCCAAGGAAAGGCAAACTGCTGATCGGAACACCTATGTGCACATCTACAAAGCTTGACAAGGATGAAGAAGGTACAAAAGTTGATGAAAAGAAGTATAGAGGTATGATTGGTAGTTTGCTTTACTTAACTGCTAGTAGACCAGATATCATGTTTGTTGTGTGCTTATGTGCTCGTTTTCAGTCTTGTCCAAAGGAATCTCATTTAAATGCAGCAAAAAGAATTCTTAGATATCTAAAAGGAACCTTGAATTTTGGTCTATGTTATCCTAAGTGTCATGAACTTCCTTTGGGTGGATTCTCTGATGTTGATTTTGGCGGTTATAGGGTTGATAGAAAAAGTACAACAAGTATAAGTAATTTTCTTGAAAATTGCTTAGTATCCTGGTTTAACAAGAAACAAAATGCTATTTCATTATCTACAACTGAAGCTGAATATGTTGCCGCTGGAGCTTGTTGTGCTCAATTATTGTGGATGAAAAACATATTGAATGATTTTGGATTGATATAAGATTGTGTGCCTATGTATTGTGATAACACAAGTGCAATAAATTTGACAAAAAATCTCATCCAACATTCTAGAACAAAGCACATAGACATAAGCATTATTTCATTCGCGATCTTGTCCATAAGGGTGAAATTTGTGTTCAATATGTCTGTTCAAAAGACCAAATTGCTGATATTCTCACAAAAACCTTACCACTGGATCAATTTATGTCTTTCAGAACAAAATTGGACGTTTCAGAAAAAATTCTCTAAAAATTCTCTGATCACTCTTTATTGGACGTCCTATGTGTTAGAACGGACGTTCAACAGTTTTCTTGATCATTTACCCAAAAAATTTTGGTTCGGACGGAGGTATCCGACGCTCTACTTCGTTCGGCCGTCCGACACTCAAAAATTGCGTCTTATAAGGAAGCCCTCTACGTTATTCAGTTTATTCTTACCCTTTCTGTCTCGGACGTAACTCTTCATATTCCCCCAATTTCAAAATTCAAATTCATCTCTTCTCTGAACAAGTACTAAGAAATCACTCTGATCGACACATTTACATACCTATTGCGAGTTTATTGCGCATCATAACTTTCTCCAACCGCCAACTGCACTATAAATTTCAATTCTTACCTGAAACCCTAACCACAAAAATTTCTCCCTCTGTGGATAGTTCTTGCATCCACTGTAGTTCATACTGCACTCCTCATCGTTTGATACTTATTTACATCACATTACACAACAAAACCACACTGTATTGCAATCACGGTGAGGATTAGAGGAGGATCCGTGAGTGCCGGACGCACCTTCAAACTTCGTGATGAGGAGGATGAAGATGTTCAAGTTATCCAACCATCCATCAAATCACCCAAAAAGAAAACTGAAAATCGTGGTGGAAAAACGAAACAATCTGCAAGGAAAAAACATAATGTGCAAACCAGAGAGCCATCGGTTGAACCATCCGATGAGCAGATGGAGGAGATTCAATCTGAAGGACATCCAGTAAGTGGCAATGAAGAGGAACTGGAGCAGCCTACCAATGTAGATGTAACCGACATGAAATCACCCATGAAAGGAAAAAGGACTGCCAAAAAGAAGCGCATTGCTCAACCCAAGGGAAGGCAAACTGCTGATCCCTCTAGAAAACAGCAGGATGCAAAGAAAAATGTTGAGAAATAGCAGACTGATGAACCATCTACCAGGAAGTCACCAAGGACAAGGTCTGGTGTTCAGAGTACTGAACCAACTACTCAGCGCAGTGGAAAAAGAAAGCATCCAGAAAATGAGCAACCAGAGACCCAAACTGCTGTTGAATCAACTCCCCTGCCCAAGTTCATCGATGATGAAATCAGGGAGAGGTTTGAATGGATCTCACAGAAAGGGTTCATCACTCAAAAGACCATCATTCCTTATGAATTCCGTAAGCTTGACCTTGAATCTGTTCTCAACCTTTTTGAATTCCAAAAATAGACCCATCTTTTGACCATTCCAAACACCTACTATCCTGACATGCTTCATCAATTCTTTGCAAACATTAGAAAGGGTAAATCACATACTGATTTCATTTCACGTGTCAATTCTGTTAACATAGAGCTGAATCCTGAAATTGTCAACTCTGTTTTGGAAACCAAAATTGAAGATGGTTTTAAAGGCAAAATTGTAAATTTCTTTTCTTACGAAGAATTTTTCTCTGCATACCATCACTTTCATGTTGCAAAATTGATGACCTATTTTCAGTCTCACTTTAATACTCCTGCTGAGGCAAGATTTGAAGATTTTAGTCCTCAAAACCTGATCATTTTTACCATAATTTCAAATCTGTTGGTGCCCACTGATGGTCACAGAACTGATGCAAACAAAATGGAACTTTATCTGTTCTACTGTTTTCTTGAAAAAATTCGAATTGATTTTGGTTTTGTCATGTGCAAATTTCTGCTCAAAATCAGCACTGACAGCCGTAGGAAACTATCCTATGAAAAATTTCTGACTCTTATTTTTACTCATTTTGAAATTCCCTTTACTGACAAATCTCCAAAAAAAGTGCATCAACTGTGTTTTCAAAAACTTATTTTGAAAGGAAAAATCTAAAATTTTTTTAGGGTCATTGGTGCTACAAAAAAATTGTCTCTGAGTCTAGGAGAAAAAATCTTCATGAAACTCCTGTAACCCCTAGGACTCCTCGAGACCAGTCTATGTATGTGACACGCTTCACCATTCATCCTAGAAGGTCAGCCTCTATGCATATTTCATCCAATCTTGAGGTCATCTCTCTGCTTGATGATCTCAAATAACATATCCTGCCTTTTGAAGATGGCTTGATGATGACCATGACTTCTGATCAACAAGCCACCTTCGTTGCCAAAAGGAATCTGCTTGTACCTCCCATTCCTCCAGAAAATGAAAATGCACACCGAAAGGAGCCTAGAACTGAGCCAACCACTAAGGTTACCCCAGAGTACCGTGCCTCCAGTTCTCAATCACAGGACAAGGGAAAAACTCCGGCAACTAAAAAAGAGACTGAAGAGGATGATGATGATGAGGATGAGAACACAGAGGAAGAAGACCCTGTCCAGTTTCGCCTGGCTAGAAGAAGGCCTGGATTCTCTAAGATCACCATATAGGCACTACTAGGCTACTGCACTTCATGATTAGGATAATAGTTCATATTAGATTTTTGTATCTTTTGCACTTAAAAAAAATTTGATATGCTGTCTTAAGGATTTTACTCCTCTACTGGTCTGTAAAACTATTTAGTTATCCTTTATGTTGAATGTTGCTTATTTCAGTTTATCTGCAAATATTAGTTTCTGGTTGATAATGTTTTGGTTTTGATTCTGAATGGATGGTGTTGCTGTGTTCTGCCAATATTAGTTTCAATTTATTTTACTGTTTTGCTAAATTCAGCTTGAATGTGTGACAATATTGGTGAGCCAATGAACGACCAGTTATTGTTTTACTGGTTGATTCAATGATGACAACAAGGAGGAGATATGGATATGTAATCTATATGTGAGGGGGAGTCATTTTAAGGGGGAGTTGTGAATAATTATGAGTGGACATTATTCTGAAGGGAAGTTGTGAATACTCCCTAAATGCATTAAGTTAGGGGGAGCTGTACCTAAAACCCTTTTTACTCCATCCATTGTTTTGTTATCATCAAAAAGGGGGAGATTGTTTATCTCAATCCGTAACTTTTGATGATTACAAAAAATGGATGTTACTAATATTCTCTGATTAGATCTTTTCAGAATTGGAGCAGAACAGGTTCAAAGGCTAACATATACTGAAATAGCTGTCAGACGCACATAAAGACTGCATCGGCCATCCGATAACCATTGAGTAACTTCGGACGCATGAAGAACCCACTCTCGGACGTCCGAAGATGATAAGCCAAGTCCTCTAAGCTAATTGACCTCGATCGGACGTACAACACCTGAGTACCGGACGTCCGATAAACGTTGCGACACTTCGGACGCAAACTATTGGAGGCACCGGACGTCCGAACGAATTGAAGGAGAATTTTCAGTTTTACATCATACCTTTGGACGCATATTCTGGAGGTACCAAACGTCCTAAACAATTCAAGAAAACTTCTTGAACTCACTGCCTGCGTTCGAACGCAAAAAACTAGCCTACTGGACGTCCGACACCACCAATGGTTAGTTGACTTTTCAGCTGCCTTCTATCCGTTGGTAGCATTAATTGAAAAATTTTTTGGTCTCTTATAAAAAGGAAAAAATCAACCACCTAAAACAATTTTCGCACATTGAGACTACATCAGATCTTGAGTGATTCAAGTGTGAGAATACTCTTTAAAGAAGATTTGTACTCTTAGTTGTGAAATTTTCAATAAGTTTTTCAAGTGTGTTTCTATTTCTTCAATAGTGTAGCTTTGTGAGAGTTATCCGAATGATAGTAAAACTTCCTTGTTTGACCAAGTGCGGCTTGGGGCGAGGAGGAAGTGATCCTTTCTTTATACACAAGAGATTGGTTATAAGTTGATCAACTTGAAGAAACTTGCTATATAAAATGGTATTCAAACTCAAGTGGAGTTTGAAACTTGATTTGCTATTCTATCCTTTTACTTACTGTCTTGCAATATAAATTATCTATCTCTTCTACTCCCAAGCACTTGTGCTTATTCATCAATTGCTCCATTGTGTGGTCTTTTAGAAAAAGAGAGCAAGTTCTAAAAACAGTGACTCATATCTTGGCTAGTTTTTAAATCACCTAATTCATCCCCCTCTTAGGTTGTTTTCGATTCTTACACACATAGGGCTAAATTGCAAAAGTTAGAGTGCCATAGTTGATTTAATGAAATTGGCAAATTAGATATATGGCTTAATTGCAAAAGTTATGGTGTAATGGTAGAGTTAAAGAAATCGGTATACTACATATGGGACAAAACTGCAAAAGTTAGGGTGCAATAGTAGAATTAAAGAAATTAGTGTACTGCATATGGGGCTAAATTACAAAAGTTATGGTGTCATAGTAGAATTAATGAAATTTTTTTATTACATTTGGGGCTAAATTGCAAAAGTTAGGGTGGCATACTAGAATTAATGAAAATGATCTAGGAACAAGTACTTTAGATAGTGACAACTAATTGTTGTCACTACCTCTGAACCGGTTGAGCGACAGTGACGATGTTGGAAGTTGTCACTATATGGACCATTTTAGTGACAACATTTTCCTAGGTTGTCACACAAGTAATTTCCCGATCACCAATTTTTCATGTGTTGCCAAGAAAACTAGATAGGGAGTCCATGATACTGTTTTACCTTCATAACAAGTTTCTAAGTTTGAAACAATTATAAAATATGTATACATTTTTATTGCAATACCTTCCCCATTTTACTAATGAAAAACATAGGTTAAATTGTAAATAATAGGGTGCCATAATAGAATTAATGAAATTGGTTTATTACACATGAGGCTAAATTGCAAAAGATAAGGTGTCATGGTAGAGTTAATGAAATTAGTTTACCACATATGAGGCTAAAATATAAAAGATAGGGTGTCATAATAGAATTAATAAAATTTATTTACAGCATATGGGGCAATATTGAAAAAATTAGGATGACATAGTAGAATTAATGAAATTGAGTTAAGAACAATTACTTTAGACAGTGACGACTAATTGTTGTCACTAACTTTGAACCGGTAACCACATTGTGATAACATTGTAAGTAGTCACCATAGGGCCCATTTCAGTGACAACATTTTTTCAAGTCGTCACAATAGTGATTTCCTGTCACACAGGCTAGTTGCGCGCAACCCATATTGTGACGATTAATCCCGTGTTGTCACTGATGATGAGTGTACCCTCAATCAACTATGATAACATCAAAAGTCGTCACTAAATTTGCTCAACTGTGACAACTTTTTCTGTTATCACTGAGAATGTTGTCACAAAAGGCTAAATTTCTTGTAGTGTTACTTACGAATTTTAAGTGCAAAAAATTATTAAAAACAATATTTGTCTTTAAAATAAATTATGTAATATGTTATTTTTGAAATCTATTTCATAATATATAGAATTTGGGGTCATAAGTTTGTATTAAAAGATTCCAAATAAATTTGTTTTGAAAAAATAAAAAAAAGAATAAAGATAAAATTGATAAAACGTTCATATAGTGTGAGAATGGTACTTAACTAACATCTAGCAAAATGGTCTGATGGTGAGCATGTCATAAACCTTGACCTAAGGTCATAGAGTCGAATCTCAACAAAAAACTTGGTAAAACTTTTTCCTCAAAATTGGTTTCTCCAAAAAACTAGTCGGGTTCCCGGTTTAATCCAGTTGAACCACTGGATCGTTGACCAGTCAACAGTTCCGGTGCTTAACCGATCTAATTAGAGACCCGGCCCGGTCCAATGGCGGGTTCACCGGGTTGACCAGTTCGACCGTCGGACCGGGCCGGGTTTTATAACTATGATCAAAACCTTAACCTTAGGGAAGGTTTGTGTAATTTTACAAACTTCAAGGGAGGCTAATGAAATTATAAAAAATCTCAGTGGAGGTTTCTGAAATTATCCCTTAATATTATGATATTTGAGCATTTTTCTCCATCCGTACATGAATAGATTGTCTTCAACTTTGATATCTCAACTCTTGTGATGACAGTAGATGATGATGATGTTGTTTTTATTTGGCAGAATATTTATCATGTCTTCTGGATTCAACTCCTACAATATTAAAAACATTTTTGTTAGTTTGTTTTACTAATGGTAAATTGTATAAAAGTATAGGTGGAAAACATTACTAAATATTTGATGTCTTGGGATCTGATTGTTATGTAGATTGAAAACCTTATAAGCAATCCTTCTCTTGGGAAAAATGCTTGCAATTTTGGATGACAAAAGGATAAATAACAATATTGTTGGAGTAGAACTCATACTAAAATGTTAATCTAAATTTATAAATATCTCTCAAAGAGAAAAAGCAAGCAAAATAATTTTTTTCTTAGAATCCATTCGGTTGCGTATTATTTGTTTGAGAGTTTTCCCTTTTTTTTATGTGTTTTTGGTTGGTAAGAAAAATGTGAAATGGTTATATTATGTTGATGATGCTAAGGTTTTATAGAATTTGTGTGATACGGAAGCATAAGTATGTGAATGAAAAGTTTGGGTGTGGATGAAATTTTATGGTTAGGTAGTATTAATATTGTGATCGTTGATTAATGTATGTTGGTAACAGATAGAAATAGTGAAAATATTTAGTATTATTAAATTTTTAAAGGAAGTGGATCTTAGTCTTTAACATTATTGTATTAAACGAAAATTTGCAGGTGGTAAGTTAACAGCCTATCGTTTATATGGATCATTGGAAGTGGTAAAAACGCATTTTATTAGATGAAAACATATATAGTGTTAATTATATTTAGTATTTGTATATCTAAGGATTGGAATAATTTAAGCATTACAGTGGATAGATTTTTACAAGCTTGTCATCAAATATCTACATTCGATATTGGTTTTTGACTTGAGTGTGATATTATAGTTGTATATCCTGGTTTAATAGGATGATATTTGAGCATTTTTTTCCATCCATAAGTGAAAATGTTATCTTCAATTTTGATACCTCAACTCTTGTGGTGGCAGTGGTTCACAATGATGTCATTCTTATTTGGTGAAATGTGTATGCGTCTTCTAGGTGTAACTCCTGCAATACCAAAGAGATTGGTGTTAGTTTTTTTTAATGCTAGTAGACTTAATACAAATTGATTAAGATAAAAAATAGTAAAGATGGATGTGCACAAAAAGCGTTAAATAAGTGTCTAATCATGGAATCATTTATTATAATATTTTTATTAACATATATAGAGTAATTGACAGAAACAAATCAATGCCAAACATCTTAGATGTTCATTTATAGTTAATACCATGCTTTTATTATTATAATTATTATTTTTTATAAACCTATCGAACAAAATCTAAGTTGGCTATACCGGCTTAAAATGATTATGATTGCTATCATTACATTGAAATTTTAAAATAAATGAACTATGCATAAAAACAGTAATACTAACTTTAGTAATTGGTCAAAAAGGTGGTATCAAAAATTTCTCTCTAATCATCTCAAATCTTTTCCACAAATTATTGAATTTTTTTAAGCACTATCTAACTTTTTTTTAAGAACTCAAACAGATAGCAAATAACGATTAAGATCAAAAAAATGGTATTAAATTTTTTTCTCAATAATTTAAAATGTTCTTTACACATTATCCATTTTTTTAAGAACTCAAAAGGATAGCAAATAACGCTTCTATCATTACACTAAAATTGAACTGTGCATAAAAATAGCAATAACTAACTTTAGTAATAGGTCAAAAAAATGGTATGCAAACTTTCACTCTAATTATTTAAGGTATTTCTCATGAATTATCAAATTTTTTAAGGACTATTTAATTTTTTTAAGAACTCAAACAGATAGCAATTAATGATTATGCTCAAAATATGGTATGAAAATTTTTTCCAATCATTTAAAATTATTATCCATTTTTTTAGAATTCAAGAGGATAGCAAAAAATATTTTATAATTAATCGTCCAAAAAAAAAACCCTTACACATTATTCTTTTGTTTAATAACTCAAAAGTTGGTATCAGTCCAAAACCAAGCACCATGTCTTTTTTTTTTTTTTTAATTACGCTCAGGCCTTGGCAAACCAAAGCAAACCGTGTCTAAAGAACATTACAAATGAATGAATCTTTTTAATTATTTTTCTTAGGAATAGAAAGAAATTTGGAGTGGAATTGGCACTAAAATATTTCACTAAATTTAAATAATAAAAAGAAAAATCTGAAATATGGAGAAATCTGAATACAAAGGGATTTGGAGTAGAATTGGCACTAAAATATTTCACCAAATTTAAATGATAAAAAAGGAAAATATCTGAAATGCAGAGAAATGTGGAGTAAAATATATAAAATGATTTTTTAATGTTTTTGTGAGGGATGTAGATACCAAAATAGCAATAATTCATTTTATTCCATTTTTATTTTTATTCATTATATATTATTTGTCGTTCTTATTTTTAAGTTGCTTAAGTAAAATAATTTTTTGCATGGTTTTGTAGGAAAATGCAGAAAAAGAAAAGAAAAGAAAGCAAAATAAAAAAAATATCATTTTTTCTATAAAAAAAAAAAATTTCTGTGCATGTGCGCGTTATTTTCCCCATTTCATACCAGAAACCAGAAGAAAGGTACGAGGAAGAGCTGGAATTTTGGAGCATTTTCCCTTCAATTTTTCTTCCGTTTCTTTTTTCTCCAAGATTACTAGTACAAAGGCCACCTCGCCAATCAAATTCTTGTCAAGAAATCTCTGGAAGGAAGGCCATCAAGTGGCCAAAAAAGAGGCTAGCAAAACAAATTTCATCTGTACCATTAAAATGAGGGTTTTTGGGGTTTCTTGGCCTCATTTAAATAGAAAAGAACGTAGCTATTAGGGAGGGGAAGGGAGAAAAAGGGGCAGAGACAAAGAGACATCAAAAAAAGAAAAAACAGAGAGAAAAAAAAAGAGTTCTTTTTTTTGCATTTTTTCGGGGATAAGGCTGACTTTCCAGCCTTCTTGTGAGGAAATTTTATCCTTCAATTTAGCTTCATTGGAGAAGTTGTTGACTTCTGCACAAACTAGGAAGTTGGGAGAGCAAGTTTCATTTAGAAACTTTTTGCAAAAACCATCTAGAAAGTCCTCAAATTCGGCCCCAAACTTGCTGCCTCCCTTCCACTGGTGCTGCTACAATTTCTTGGGGGCTTCATCAAATTTGCTTCCAGTCACATTTCCTAGCTTCAATCTTACCCAAAATCATCTTCAGGTACTCCCACAAATGCTCCTTGTTTGATTCGACATCAATGCAAAAGATTTGAGAATGTTTATGGAAGTTCATGTTCAAGAACTTGGATCCATTTTTTTTCTATGAGTATGTGGTTTTTGGGCCTTGTTGGATGCTTGTTTAGATCACTGGTGTCATGAGCTTTGTGTACATGTAAAGATCCGGCCTCAAAAGTGAGAAAAAGGACTTTCGGCGAGGTTTCGGCCAGTTTGGCCGTAATTTTTCCAGTTTCCGGCGGGTCGACCCGTCAGAAGTTCTTGATTTCTTTTCTTTCTATTTTTGCTCCGATTTTTCTTGTTTTGTTTTATTAGGTTTGATCCAATCCATAAATGGTTTTTTTTTTCTCAAAAAAAATCAAAAAATCATTATTAAAGAAATGAGAAAAACCACCAAACAGACCGACCTCTACTCCCCTACCTGGCCATGGACAATCCTCCTAACAGATGGAAACCCTATCCTATCTAAGCACATGGCTCCTCTAGCCGCCGGAGGTAATGTTGATGTGGAAGTGTAAATCTCCTCTCCCTCCTGAGCACACCCAACCTTTGACAAAACATCTGCAACTTGGTTTGCCTGGCGGAGACAATGGCTAACCCGTAAAATGTGATCCTTCAACGCAAACAACTGCTGTATCTCTTGATAAACACTCCAAGGACAACCAGTCTTACCAAGTAGAATATGGACTAAAATGAGAGAATCAACCTCGATGTCCAATCTGCTAAACCCCCGTTGAACACACAGCTTAACCCCAAAAAGTAGAGCTCGAACTTCGGCTTGTAGACTAGAAGCTTGGCGAAGATAGCAGGAAAACGCCAAGAGCAACCTGCCACCGCCATCCCGAAGAATCCCTCCTCCCCCACTAATACCGGAGTTACCCTTGGAACACCCATCAGTATTGAATTTGAGCACATCATCTGAAGGCCGAGACCCACTCACTAGCGTATAGGACACCCGTGGAGCCCACCGGGAAATTTCTACATAAAAGTGCACCCAAGCCGCTGGAAAGGAACTACGTTGCCGGAAGTATAATGCAAACAGCTCCAGGAGATCGGACATGACCAAGTTGCACAACCTGTCAAACCCTACTTGGATCCCCTCATATCTCATGGAGTTTCTGAGTTTCCACAGGTGCCAGCAAATCAGAAGCGGAAGAATGTGATGAATAAAGGCCAAATACCGATTGCTCCTCTTCCCATACCACCAGGCTGCTAGACATAACCGAAACGATGAACCACTTCAAGATATACCCACTGGATCCCCGAAGAAATGCCAAACCCGTGATGCCATGTCACCCTCAGCAAAGACATGCTCTATCGTCTCCATATTTGGGGATGGGCAGCACCCACACTTGGACGGCCCCTGAACCCCAAATCTCCATAAGCAGCAATCCACCGGTAAGCGACCACGTAATATTCGTAATAAGAAGAATGAGATTTTCAAGGGTAACACCGGGTGCCACGTTCTTCGAGACATGAAGGAGCTATTGGCACGCCGGCGCACCAGCTGAAACGCAGACTGTAATGTAAACCGTCCCGACTGTGACGGTCTCCATACCATTAAATCAGGAAGATGGCCCACCGGAGGAGCAACCCGAGCAACCTCATTGACGACCTCGATCGGCACCCATTGCTAAAGAAGTTGAAAGTTCCAAGATCCATTAGTTACAAAATCAGCAACCAGATGATCTGACACACTATCCAACCGCGAAGCCAATGACCCAGTCCCAAGCCAATTGTCAAACCAGAAATTCGAGCTACCAGAGCACCCAATCCATCCAATGTGACACTCCGCAAGATGACGCACCGCCATCATCCTTCTCCATACTTGCGACCCCCTATCACGATATACCAAATTAGGATGCACCTGCGCGCAATACTTAGCCTTCATGAAGGTCGCCCACAGAGATGACATGGAACAAAAGCTCCACCACAACTTGATGGAAAAAGCACCATGAATATCCTCCAGTTGTCGGAACCCCATGCCCCCCTCTTCACCTGGCACACATAGGTCCTTCCACCTGATCCAGTGCACCTTGTGAGCCCACTTGGATTCACCCCAGAGGAAATTTGAGAACCTCCCTTCAATCTCTCTAAATACTGATTTTGGGGGTGATGCAGCCATTAAGAGATATACCGGTAGGGCAGAGAGAACGTGCTTCACCAGTACAATCCTACCCCCAGGCGACAATAACCTGTTCTTCCAGGACTCAATCTTACTCACCACAGCCTGGCATATTCCAGCAAAGTACTCCTTTTTCCGCCTCCCATAGTACAAAGGGTACCCTGAATATTTGATGGGAAATGCCTTAAAGTTGAAACCCGTTGCCTGTTGGATCATCGTTCTCCTCGGCCTACTTAAACCGTGATGAACCAAAAAGTAACTCTTCGTTTTATTGATCCGCTGGCTAGAGGATGCCTCATACTCCTCTAATACCCTCATTACTAGCCTGAGAGAAGTGGAAGTTGCACTAGAAAAAATTAGCACATCATCAGGATAGCCCAAATGCGTAATAGTCGGGCAACCTCTTGGGACCCCGAAGCCTTGAAACCCCCGTTGATGCACAAGCTGATTTAGAGACCGAGATAATACCTCCGCCCCAATGATAAACAAAGCAGGCGACAATGGATCCCCCTGGCGAAGCCCTCAAGCTGACTTAAAGAAACCGCAGAGCGAGCCATTTATAATGACGGAGAACCAAACATTAGAAATAATCCGCCAGATCATATCAATCCAGCGTTCCCCAAAGCCAAAAGCTCGTAATACTTTTATCAAAAAAGGCCACATCATCCTATCATAAGCTTTCGTCATGTCAAGTTTGAACACCACATTACCCCCGCGCACCTTCCACATGATGCCCGCAATGACCTCCTGAGCTAACATGTAATTATCTGAAATGGACCGACCTCGAACAAACCCGCTCTGATTCATTGAGATAATCTTTGGTAAGATAGGCGCTAGACGGTGAGACAGAGTCTTTGAGAAGATCTTGTTCACAAAGTTGCAAAGACTGATAGGACGAAACTGTGAAAACTCCTCCGGCTACTGCACTTTGGGCAACAAAACGATGGATATAGCAGTGATTCGCCTTGGAAGCTCAGCACCGCAAAAGAAACTTTGGACAGCGTTATACACATCACCACCAACAATCTCCCAAGCCGCGGAGAAGAACCTGCCTGAGAAACCGTCAGGACCTGCAGCACTATCCCCATCCATTTCAAAAACAGTCTGCCGCGCCTCCTCCAAGGACGGGACCTCCTCCAACCGCTCATTGTCCTCCATTGATATTAGCCGAGGGATGACCTCAGGCACATCCGTCATACCAGTGCCATCCTCCAACGAGAATAACTAGGCCAAAAAAAAACTGGTAATGAAATGTGTTATGGGCTAAAAAAACTGGGCCAAAACTTATTTTTTTATTTGGGTTCACATATGGGCTTTGGAGCTTAGGCCTAACATTTTATGAATATACTGGTCTGCTGGGCCAATGTGTTTTGGCCTAGACCAAAACAAAGAAATAGAAAGAAGCGGCCCAATGGCCTTCTGGTCTTGAGAAATCAGAAAATATTTTGCAATTTAAGTCTCTGATCTTTTGAGTAATTTCACTGTGACTCTATAAATTTTAAATTTTTTGTAATTAGTTCCTTATTTTAATTGAATTTTTGTCCCTAAACTTTATTTTTCTTTGATTTTGACTCTAATCTTTGCAAAAATTATAATTTGACCCCAAAAATTTTTTAATTTTTGCAATTGGATCCCTAATGGTTTTGATTTCTTAAGTATGATTGTTTATCTCATTTAATTGTTAATCATGCTTCATTTAAATGCATTTACTTAGTAAATTTTAGGGATTTTATGTTTATTCATATTTCTTTGAAATAAATAAAGTGAATTTGCTATATATTTACATTTTCTTTTAAGTTGTTAATTAATTGGTGCCTCGACCATTTTGTTGGTTTTGAAATATAAAAAGGGCAAATCCTACCTCGTTTAACTACTACTTTAAGGGAAGTACTTTCTATTATTATTTTAAATTCTTTTATGTGCTCCTAGGTGTTTTATGTGTGATTGCATATTTTGAGTGGTTTTTCCTTTATTTACTCTTTTTATTGACTTTAAGTTTTAATTTATTTTATTTAATTTTTGATAATTATTTGGAAGGTATTTAAATGCTAAATGTAAATTATTTGGGAGGCATTTTTGTAATAGAAAGGTGCCCAAAAAATGTATTTAGTTAGGTCATGTAATAGATAGATTTTATTTTTGCCAAAATGTAATAGATAGATTTATTATTTCCAAAAATTTCCCTTCTAGATTGTAGTTAGGACCCCCAATGTAAGAGCTAGTTTTTATTTGCTTGCATGCTTGTGTGCTTGTGTGCTTGTGTGTTTATTTGTTTTCTTTAGAGTTTTTCATATAGATATTATGCCTATGTGTTATGTACTCTATGTGCTTTATATATTTATTTACTTTAACTATGCTTTATTTATTTATAATAAATGCATGACGTCACCACACTAGTCCAATACTAGTTGTGACCTTTCTTCTTAATTCTCATTAGTCCAATGCTAGTGAAAACTTTTAGAAATGGGTTAGTCCAATGCTAGACCCTTAGGGCCGTCTACGCGCTAGAATCACATATTGCATGACACTTATTGCATCTCACGCATATTTTTATTTTAGGATCTTTTTCTCATCTTGCATGATATTTTCTTTTATATATTATCTCCCTTATCTCTATGTGCGTGAAACATGATAGTTAGACTTGTATTTTCATTTAGATAATTAGGAAATAGGTTAGTTCATTTGCTTGCATAGGTTAGAAGAGTCACCCTTCAAATATAGGAAATGAACAAGTGTGATTTTTTATCTTAGCACGCTCTTCCCCCCTATATAAGAAGGAAAATTATGTCACAAATTTTAGTCTCACATACTTGTTATGTTTTAGGTCATGTATATTTATCTATATGTAATAATTTTTCTTTTTTTTGAATCTTATCTTTTGCATATTCGTGACCTCTTCAAGGGATCATTTTTGGGTTTCAACCCTCCCGATATCCTTTAGGTCTAGGTTTGTATTTATATAGAAGTATCCAAAATGTAATAAGTTTTATAAGTCAGACCAGGAAAATTTTTGACTAAATCTCGCAATTAACCTTGGTTAGATTAAAAGGGTACCTTAGATTTGACCTTATCAAATCTTTGTCTTCCCTTTCTTCAACCGTGACTCCCGAACGCTTTTCTCTTATTTTCAAAGACCTGGAGTTATCTACAAGGGTTTTTATTTGTTTTCATTTAAAAAATATTTTTTGGATGACTTGGTACAGCTAAAATCAATACCAAGTGGCGACTCTTATTTTTCTTAGAAAACCCTTTTTGGACTAAATTTTGGGTCCAAACCGTCGCACTTTACATGTCTCATTTTAGACCCTTTTTCTTTATTTTTTAAAAATTAAAAACTCATTTTTTCTAAATCCTTTTCTCTTTTATTTTCAAAAATGGGGCGCTACAAGGGATAAAGAGAAATTTGGAGCATAATTGACACTGAAATGTATAACTAAATTCAAAGGAAAAAAAGGAAAAAAAAAATGAAATCTAAAGTAAAATCTATGAGATGATTTTTTTTTAATCATGTCATGTCTATTCAATTGGAGGTCTCCATATCCAATACAAAAGATATCATTATTATTATACTGTTAAAATTAAGTAATAAGCAAATAATGCACACAAACAATAACAGTAGATTTGTCTAGAATAGAAAGAAATGTGGAGTGGAATTGGCACTAAAATATTTCACTCAATTTAAATGGTAAAATGAAAAATCTAAAATATAGAGAAATCTGAATATAGAGGGATTTGGAGTAGAATTGGCACTAAAATATTTCACCAAATTTAAATGATAAAAAAGGAAAATATCTGAAATGAAGAGAAATGTGGAGTAAACTATATAAAATGATTTTTTAAATGTTTTGTGAGGGATAAAGAGAAATTTGGAGCATAATTGACACTAAAATGTTTATCTAAATTCAAATGAAAAAAAGGAAAAAATTTGAAATCTAAAGAAATCTAGAGTAAAATCTATGAGATGATTTTTTTGGGGTAAAATATAGAAAAACTCCTTGAGGTTAAGCAAACATATAAAAAAATGTCCTATAGTTTCAAAACATACACTCCGATGCCTCGTGATTTGAACTAATTTAAAAAAGTGACGGAAATCGTCTGAATTAACGGGTTTGAAATGCACGTGCTTCTTTTGAGAGTATTTGTACGGAAACAAACAAATTTTTAGTTGATATACCTATTATACCCTTAGAATTATAATACAGAAAAGTCCCCTATGGTTAAGCAAACCTACAGAAAAGTCTCTTATGGCTTCAAATCATACAATTTAGTATCTAGTGGTTTGAACTAATGTGAAAAATTGACAAAAATCATTTAAATTAATGAGTTCGAGGTTGCCTGACATGGAAAATAATTTTTTAAATCAAATTTTTAGCTGATATACATATTAAACCCCTTAGAACTCATAAATTTTTCAAAAACAACCCAAAACTCCCAAATACAAGTCTTCTTATTTCTATACGTAAAATAAATAAATAAAAATTTTCAAATGAAACTCACATTATTTCTATACACCAAATAAATAAATAAAAACTTCTAAGTACAACTTACCATATTCCTATACACAAAATAAATTAAATAAAAGCAACATATAACCATAGGGGGCTTTTTCCATAGGTTGGTTTAACCACAGAGGGTTTTTCCATAAGTTTGCTTAACAGGATAGTTGTTAGAAGTTCTTTTATTGCTTATATATATTAGAGTAATGGTGTCATTTCGACGATTTCCATTGCTATTTCGAATTAGTTCAAATCATGAGAGGTCAAAATGTATGATTTAAACCATAAGGGGCTTTTCCCTAGGTTAATTTAATCACAGGGGCTTTTTTGTATTTTACCTTTTTTTTAATCATGTCATGTCTATTCAATTGGAGGTTACCATATCCAATACAAAAGATACCATTATTATAATACTATTAAAATTAAGTAATAAACAAATAATCCACACAAACAATAATAGTAGATTTGTTTAGAAAACATTAAAAAAGTGTCTAATGAAGAGATCCTTTATTTTTTTCTTTTAATATAAATAGAAAATATGTGGAATAAAATTTACAAATTTGGAACAAAATTAATGCTAGGATTTTATTGTGACATTATGGTTGTTCAAACACTAAACTAAATTTGAATAAAGAAAGAAAGGAGAAAAGTGAGATGGCTTTGATAGCATAATTTTTATAACTGAAAAGTTTGAAAATATTGACATGGCCTTTGTGGAGGAGAAACGATGGAAACAAAATTAAATTGATATAAATAAATCCGGTAGATGCAAGGAAATATAGCAGAAGAAAGCATGAACAATAGATCGTCAATTAAAGATCAATGGAGTATAACACATGTTGGAAGTTAAACCTCACTTACTGAATACAAAGTACACTACTACTATTATAAGATCAAGAAGAGGAATATAATATAATGTCAAAATTGCTCTGTGCAAGCAAATCACAGCTGTGTCAAAATTGCCCCCGAGATTGGAAGCAAATCACAATTCGACCAGTAGAATACTAGGGGGGACAACGCAGCACTGTTCCTCTGCTTTCCACTCTTTTAATTGCTAGGATTAGTCATTGCAATTTCTTTTGCAAATAGTTTCCATATGCAAAACAAATTACGAAAGAGGCTTTTATCCATAAACTACATGTTTATGGATCCATCCCTTTTGAACTTTACTAATAATCAGCATACTTTTTTTGCAAAAATTACTATTTTTATTACTTCAAAACTAGGTACGGCATTTTACATTTCCTATCTTTATCTTCAATTTTGATATCTCAACTCTTGTGGTGGCAGTGGTTCACAATGATGTCATTCTTATTTGGTGAAATGTGTATGCGTTTTCTAGGTGTAACTCCTGCAATACCAAAGATGTAGGTGTTAGTTTTTTTTAATGCTAGTAGACTTAATACAAATTGATTAAAAATAGTAAAGATGTATGTGCACAAAAAGCATTAAATAAGTGTCTAATCATGGAATCATTTATTATAATATTTTTATTAATATATATAGAATAATTGAAAGAAAAAAAATCAGTGCCCAACCTCTTAGTGTTCGTTTATAGTTAATACCCTGCTTTTATTCTTATTCTTATTATTATTATTATTATTATTATTATTATTATTATTATTATTATTATTATTATTATTATTATTATTATTATTATAAACCTATCGAACAAAATCTAAGTTGGCTATACTGGCTTAAAATGATTATGATTGCTATCGTTACATTGAAATTGAAAAATAAATGAACTATGCATAAAAATAGTACTAACTAAATTTAGTAATGGATCAAAAAGGTGGTATCAAAAATTTCTCTCTAATCATCTAAAATATTTTCCAAAAATTATTGAATTTTTTTAAGCACTATCTAACTTTTTTTTTTAAGAACTCAAATGGATAGCATATAACGATTAAGATTAAAAAAAATGGTATTAAATTTTTTCCCAATAATTTAAAATGTTCTTTACACATTATCCATTTTTTTAAGAACTCAAAAGGATAGCAAATAACGCTTCTATCATTACACTAAAATTGAACTGTGCATAAAAACAGCAATAACTAACTTTAGTAACGGGTCAAAAAGATGGTATGAAAAATTTCTCTCTAATTATTTAAGGTATTTTTCATGAATTATCAAAATTTTTTAAGGACTATCTAATTTTTTTAAGAACTCAAACAGATAACAATTAAAGATTATGCTAAAAAATGGTATTAAATTTTTTCCAATCATTTAAAATATTCTTTACACATTATCCAATTTTTTCAATTATTATCCTTTTTTTTAGAATTCAAAAGGAAAGAAAATAATATTTTATAATTAATCATCCAAAAAAAAACTCTTACACATTATCCATTTTTTTAATAACTCAAAAGTTGGTATCAGTCCAAAACCAAGCACCATGTCTTTTTTTTTTTTTAATTAGGCTCAGGCCATGGCAAACCAAAGCAAACCGTGTCTAAAGAACATTACAAATGAATGAATCTTTTTAATTATTTTTCTTAGGAATAGAAAGAAATTTGGAGTGGAATTGGCACTAAAATATTTCACTAAATTTAAATGATAAAAAGAAAAATCTGGAACATAGAGATCTGAATACAAAGGGATTTGGAGTAGAATTGGCACTAAAATATTTCACCAAATTTAAATGATAAAAAAGGAAAATATCTGAAATGCAAAAAAATGTAGAATAAAATATATAAAATGATTTTGTAATGTTTTTGTGAGGGATGTAGATACCAAAATAGCAATAATTCATTTTATTCCATTTTTATTTTTATTCATTAAATATTATTTTTCGTTCTTATTTTTAAGTTGCTTAAGTAAAATAATTTTTTGCTTGGTTTTGTAGGAAAATGCAGAAAAAGAAAAAAAAGAAAGCAAAATAAAAAATATCATTTTTTCTAAAATTTTTTTTTTTTTGTGCAGGTGCGCGTTATCTTTCCTATTTCGTACCAAAAACCAGAAGAAAGGTACGAGGAAGAGCTGGAATTTTGGAGCATTTTCCCTTCGATTTTTCTTCCTTTTCTTTTTCCCCAAGATTACTAGTACAAAGGCCACCTCGCCAATCAAATTCTTGTCAAGAAATCTCTGGAAAGAAGGCCATCAAGTGGCGAAAAAGAGGCCAGCAAAACAAATTTCATCTGTACCATTGAAAGGAGCGTTTTTGGGGTTTGTTGGCCTCATTTAAATAGAAAAAACGTAGCTATAAGGGAGGGGAAGGGAGAAAAAAGGGCAGAAACAAAGAGACATCAAAATAAAGAAAAAATAGAGAGAAAAAAAAAGAGTTCTTTTTCTGCATTTTTTCGGGGATAAGGCTGACTTTCCAGCCTTCTTGCGAGGAAATTTTATCCTTCAATTTAGCTTCATTGGAGAAGTTGTTGACTTCGGCACAAACTAGGAAGTTGGGAGAGCAAGTATCATTTAGAAATGTTTTTGCAAAAAAAACATCTAGAAAGTCCTCAAATTCGGCCCCAAACTTGCTACCTCTCTTCCACTGGTGCTGCTATAATTTCTTGGGAGCTTCATCAAATTTGCTTCCAGTCGCATTTCCTAGCTTCAATCTTACCCAAAATCATCTTCAGGTACTCCCACAAATGCTCCTTGTTTGATTCGACGTCAATGCAAAAGATTTGAGAATGTTTATGGAAGTTCATGTTCAAGAACTTGGATCCATTTTTTTTCTATGAGTATGTGGTTTTTGGGCCTTGTTGGATGCTTGTTTAGATCCCTTGTATCATTAGTTTTGTATACATGTAAAGATCCGGCGTCAAAAGTGAGAAAAAGGACTTTCGGCAAGGTTCCAGCCAGTTTGGCCGAAATTTTTCTAGTTTCCGGTGGGTCGACCTGTCAGAAGTTCTTGATTTCTTTTCTTTCCATTTTTGCTCCGATTTTTCTTGTTTTGTTTTATTAGGTTTGATCCAATCCATAAACGGTTAATGAAATGTGTTATGGGCTAAAAAAAACTGGGCCAAAACTTATTTTTTATTTGGGTTCATATATGGGCTTTGTAGCTTAGGCCTAACATTTTGTGAATGGACTGGTCTGCTGGGCCAAGGTGTTTCGGCCTAGACGAAAACGAAGAAATAGAAAGAAGCGGCCCAATGGCCTTCTGGTCTTAAGAAATCAGAAAATATTTTGCAGTTTAAGTCTAATCTTTTGAGTAATTTCAATGTGACTCTAAAAACTTTGAATTTTTTGTAATTAGTTCCTTAATTTAATTGCATTTTGGTTCCTAAACTTTATTTTTCTTTGATTTTGACCCTAATCTTTGTAAAAATTCTAATTTAACCCCAAAAACTTTTTAATT
Organism: Coffea arabica; assembly: GCF_036785885.1. NCBI lineage: Eukaryota > Viridiplantae > Streptophyta > Magnoliopsida > Gentianales > Rubiaceae > Coffea > Coffea arabica. The sequence continues at coordinate 25,737,685 of NC_092321.1, forward strand.
TTTGCAATTGGATTCCTGATGGTTTTGATTTCTTAAGTATGATTGTTTATCTCATTTAATTGTTAATCATGCTTCATTTAAATGCATTTACTTAGTAAATTTTAGGGATTTTATGTTTATTCATATTTCTTTGAAATAAATAAAGTGAATTTGCTATATATTTACATTTTCTTTTAAGTTGTTAATTAAATTAGTGCCTTGACCATTTTGTTGGTTTTGATTTTAGTCTCCCATACTCGTTATGTCGCATTCCTCTCTTTTAGGTCATGTATATTTATCAATATGTTATAATTTTTATTTTCTTCGAATCTTATCTTTTGCATATTCGCGACCTCTTCAAGGGATCATTTTTGGGTTTCAACCCTCCCGATATCCTTTAGATCTAGATTTGCATTCATATAGAAGTATCCAAAATGTGATAAGTTTTATAAGTCAAACTGGGAAAATTTTTGGCTAAATCTCGCAACTAGCCTTGGTTAGATAGGGTGCCTTAAATTTGACCCTATCAAATCTTTGTTTTCAACTGTGACTCCCGAACTTTTTTCTCTTATTTTCAAAGACCTGGAGTCGTTTAAAAGGGTTTTTATTTGTTTTCATTTAAAAAATATTTTTTGGGTGACTTGGTACAGCGAAAATGAATACCAAGTGGCGCCTCCTATTTTTCTTAGAAAACCCTTTTTAGACTAAATTTTGGGTCCAAACCGTCGCATTTTATTTGTCTCATTTTAGACCCTTTTTTTTTTTAAAAAAAATTAAAAACTCATTTTTTCTAAATCCTTTTCTCTTTTATTCTAAAAAATGGGGCGCTACAAGGGATAAAGAGAAATTTGAAGCATAATTGCCATTGAAATGTATAACTAAATTCAATTGAAAAAAAGGAAAAAATTTGAAATCTGAAGTAAAATCTATGAGATGATTTGTTTTTTAATCATGTCATGTCTATTCAATTGGAGGTCACCATATCCAATACAAAAGATATCATTATTATTATACTACTAAAATAAAGTAATAAGCAAATAATGCACACAAACAATAACAGTAGATTTGTCTAGAATAGAAAGAAATTTGGAGTGGAATTAGCACCAAAATATTTCACTCAATTTAAACGATAAAATGAAAATTCTGAAATAGAGAAATCTGAATATAGAGGGATTAGGCGTGGAATTGGCACAAAAATATTTCACCAAATTTAAATGATAAAAAAGGAAAATATCTGAAATGTTGAGTAAACTATATAAAATGATTTTTTAAATGTTTTTGTAAGGGATAAAGAGAAATTTGGAGCATAATTGACACTGAAATGTTTAACTAAATTCAAAGGAAAAAAAGGAAAAATTTTGAAATATAAAGAAATCTGGAGTAAAATGTATGAGATGATTTTTTTGGGGTAAAATATAGAAAAATCCTTGAGGTTAAGCGAACATACAAAAAAACCTCCTATAGTTTCAAGACATATACTTTGATACCTCATGATTTGAACTAATTTAAAAAAGTGACGGAAATCGTCTGAATTAACGGGTTTGAAATGCACGCGCTTCTTTTGAGAGTATTTGTATTGGAAACAAACAAATTTTTAGTTGATATACCTATTATATCCTTAGAGTTATAATACAGAAAAGTCCCCTATGATAAAGCAAACCTACAAAAAAGTCTCTTATGACTTCAAATCATACAATTTAGTATCTTGTGGTTTGAACTAATGTGAAAAATTGACAAAAATCATTAAATTAACGAGTTTGAGGTTGCCTGACATGAAAAATAAATTTTTAAATCAAATTTTTAGCTGATATACCTATTAAACCCCTTAGAACTCATAAAATTTTCAAAAACAACCCAAAACTCCCAAATACAAGTCTTCTAATTTCTATACGTAAAATAAATAAATAAAAATTTTCAAATGAAACTCACCTTATTTTTATACACAAAATAAATAAATAAAAACTTCTACATACAACTTACCATATTCCCATGCGCAAAATAAATCAAATAAAAGCTACATATAACCATAGGGGGCTTTTTCCATAAGTTGGTTTAACCACAGATTGTTTTTCCATAAGTTTGCTTAACAGGATAGTTGTTAGAAAGTCTTTTATTGCTTATATAAATTAGAGTACTTGTGTCATTTCGACAATTTCTATAGTTCAAATCATGAGGGGTCAAATGTATGATTTGAAACCATAAGGGGCTTTTCAGGTTAGTTTAATCAAAGGGGCTTTTCTATATTTTACCTTTTTTTTAATCATGTCATGTCTATTCAATTGGAGGTTACCATATCGAATACAAAAGATACCATTATTATTATACTATTAAAATTAAGTAATAAACAAATAATCCACATAAACAATAATAGTAGATTTGTTTAGAAAACATTAAATAAGTGTCTAATGAAGAGATCCTTTATTTTTTCTTTTAATATAAATAGAATTTTCCAAATTTACAAATTTGGAACAAAATTAATGCTAGGATTTTATTGTGACATTATGGTTGTTCAAACACTAAACTAAATTTGAATAAAGAAAGAAAGGAGAAAAGTGAGATGGCTTTGATAGCATAATTTTTATAACTGAAAAGTTTGAAAATATTGACATGGCCTTTGTGGAGGAGAAACGATGGAAACAAAATTAAATTGATATAAATAAATCCGGTAGATGCAAGGAAATATAGCAGAAGAAAGCATGAACAATAGATCGTCAATTAAAGATCAATGGAGTATAACACATGTTGGAAGTTAAACCTCACTTACTGAATACAAAGTACACTACTACTATTATAAGATCAAGAAGAGGAATATAATATAATGTCAAAATTGCTCTGTGCAAGCAAATCACAGCTGTGTCAAAATTGCCCCCGAGATTGGAAGCAAATCACAATTCGACCAGTAGAATACTAGGGGGGACAACGCAGCACTGTTCCTCTGCTTTCCACTCTTTTAATTGCTAGGATTAGTCATTGCAATTTCTTTTGCAAATAGTTTCCATATGCAAAACAAATTACGAAAGAGGCTTTTATCCATAAACTACATGTTTATGGATCCATCCCTTTTGAACTTTACTAATAATCAGCATACTTTTTTTGCAAAAATTACTATTTTTATTACTTCAAAACTAGGTACGGCATTTTACATTTCCTATCTTTATCTTCAATTTTGATATCTCAACTCTTGTGGTGGCAGTGGTTCACAATGATGTCATTCTTATTTGGTGAAATGTGTATGCGTTTTCTAGGTGTAACTCCTGCAATACCAAAGATGTAGGTGTTAGTTTTTTTTAATGCTAGTAGACTTAATACAAATTGATTAAAAATAGTAAAGATGTATGTGCACAAAAAGCATTAAATAAGTGTCTAATCATGGAATCATTTATTATAATATTTTTATTAATATATATAGAATAATTGAAAGAAAAAAAATCAGTGCCCAACCTCTTAGTGTTCGTTTATAGTTAATACCCTGCTTTTATTCTTATTCTTATTATTATTATTATTATTATTATTATTATTATTATTATTATTATTATTATTATTATTATTATTATTATAAACCTATCAAACAAAATCTAAGTTGGCTATACTGGCTTAAAATGATTATGATTGCTATCGTTACATTGAAATTGAAAAATAAATGAACTATGCATAAAAATAGTACTAACTAAATTTAGTAATGGATCAAAAAGGTGGTATCAAAAATTTCTCTCTAATCATCTAAAATATTTTCCAAAAATTATTGAATTTTTTTAAGCACTATCTAACTTTTTTTTTTAAGAACTCAAATGGATAGCATATAACGATTAAGATTAAAAAAAATGGTATTAAATTTTTTCCCAATAATTTAAAATGTTCTTTACACATTATCCATTTTTTTAAGAACTCAAAAGGATAGCAAATAACGCTTCTATCATTACACTAAAATTGAACTGTGCATAAAAACAGCAATAACTAACTTTAGTAACGGGTCAAAAAGATGGTATGAAAAATTTCTCTCTAATTATTTAAGGTATTTTTCATGAATTATCAAAATTTTTTAAGGACTATCTAATTTTTTTAAGAACTCAAACAGATAACAATTAAAGATTATGCTAAAAAATGGTATTAAATTTTTTCCAATCATTTAAAATATTCTTTACACATTATCCAATTTTTTCAATTATTATCCTTTTTTTTAGAATTCAAAAGGAAAGAAAATAATATTTTATAATTAATCATCCAAAAAAAAACTCTTACACATTATCCATTTTTTTAATAACTCAAAAGTTGGTATCAGTCCAAAACCAAGCACCATGTCTTTTTTTTTTTTTAATTAGGCTCAGGCCATGGCAAACCAAAGCAAACCGTGTCTAAAGAACATTACAAATGAATGAATCTTTTTAATTATTTTTCTTAGGAATAGAAAGAAATTTGGAGTGGAATTGGCACTAAAATATTTCACTAAATTTAAATGATAAAAAGAAAAATCTGGAACATAGAGATCTGAATACAAAGGGATTTGGAGTAGAATTGGCACTAAAATATTTCACCAAATTTAAATGATAAAAAAGGAAAATATCTGAAATGCAAAAAAATGTAGAATAAAATATATAAAATGATTTTGTAATGTTTTTGTGAGGGATGTAGATACCAAAATAGCAATAATTCATTTTATTCCATTTTTATTTTTATTCATTAAATATTATTTTTCGTTCTTATTTTTAAGTTGCTTAAGTAAAATAATTTTTTGCTTGGTTTTGTAGGAAAATGCAGAAAAAGAAAAAAAAGAAAGCAAAATAAAAAATATCATTTTTTCTAAAATTTTTTTTTTTTTGTGCAGGTGCGCGTTATCTTTCCTATTTCGTACCAAAAACCAGAAGAAAGGTACGAGGAAGAGCTGGAATTTTGGAGCATTTTCCCTTCGATTTTTCTTCCTTTTCTTTTTCCCCAAGATTACTAGTACAAAGGCCACCTCGCCAATCAAATTCTTGTCAAGAAATCTCTGGAAAGAAGGCCATCAAGTGGCGAAAAAGAGGCCAGCAAAACAAATTTCATCTGTACCATTGAAAGGAGCGTTTTTGGGGTTTGTTGGCCTCATTTAAATAGAAAAAACGTAGCTATAAGGGAGGGGAAGGGAGAAAAAAGGGCAGAAACAAAGAGACATCAAAATAAAGAAAAAATAGAGAGAAAAAAAAAGAGTTCTTTTTCTGCATTTTTTCGGGGATAAGGCTGACTTTCCAGCCTTCTTGCGAGGAAATTTTATCCTTCAATTTAGCTTCATTGGAGAAGTTGTTGACTTCGGCACAAACTAGGAAGTTGGGAGAGCAAGTATCATTTAGAAATGTTTTTGCAAAAAAAACATCTAGAAAGTCCTCAAATTCGGCCCCAAACTTGCTACCTCTCTTCCACTGGTGCTGCTATAATTTCTTGGGAGCTTCATCAAATTTGCTTCCAGTCGCATTTCCTAGCTTCAATCTTACCCAAAATCATCTTCAGGTACTCCCACAAATGCTCCTTGTTTGATTCGACGTCAATGCAAAAGATTTGAGAATGTTTATGGAAGTTCATGTTCAAGAACTTGGATCCATTTTTTTTCTATGAGTATGTGGTTTTTGGGCCTTGTTGGATGCTTGTTTAGATCCCTTGTATCATTAGTTTTGTATACATGTAAAGATCCGGCGTCAAAAGTGAGAAAAAGGACTTTCGGCAAGGTTCCAGCCAGTTTGGCCGAAATTTTTCTAGTTTCCGGTGGGTCGACCTGTCAGAAGTTCTTGATTTCTTTTCTTTCCATTTTTGCTCCGATTTTTCTTGTTTTGTTTTATTAGGTTTGATCCAATCCATAAACGGTTAATGAAATGTGTTATGGGCTAAAAAAAACTGGGCCAAAACTTATTTTTTATTTGGGTTCATATATGGGCTTTGTAGCTTAGGCCTAACATTTTGTGAATGGACTGGTCTGCTGGGCCAAGGTGTTTCGGCCTAGACGAAAACGAAGAAATAGAAAGAAGCGGCCCAATGGCCTTCTGGTCTTAAGAAATCAGAAAATATTTTGCAGTTTAAGTCTAATCTTTTGAGTAATTTCAATGTGACTCTAAAAACTTTGAATTTTTTGTAATTAGTTCCTTAATTTAATTGCATTTTGGTTCCTAAACTTTATTTTTCTTTGATTTTGACCCTAATCTTTGTAAAAATTCTAATTTAACCCCAAAAACTTTTTAATTTTTGCAATTGGATTCCTGATGGTTTTGATTTCTTAAGTATGATTGTTTATCTCATTTAATTGTTAATCATGCTTCATTTAAATGCATTTACTTAGTAAATTTTAGGGATTTTATGTTTATTCATATTTCTTTGAAATAAATAAAGTGAATTTGCTATATATTTACATTTTCTTTTAAGTTGTTAATTAAATTAGTGCCTTGACCATTTTGTTGGTTTTGATTTTAGTCTCCCATACTCGTTATGTCGCATTCCTCTCTTTTAGGTCATGTATATTTATCAATATGTTATAATTTTTATTTTCTTCGAATCTTATCTTTTGCATATTCGCGACCTCTTCAAGGGATCATTTTTGGGTTTCAACCCTCCCGATATCCTTTAGATCTAGATTTGCATTCATATAGAAGTATCCAAAATGTGATAAGTTTTATAAGTCAAACTGGGAAAATTTTTGGCTAAATCTCGCAACTAGCCTTGGTTAGATAGGGTGCCTTAAATTTGACCCTATCAAATCTTTGTTTTCAACTGTGACTCCCGAACTTTTTTCTCTTATTTTCAAAGACCTGGAGTCGTTTAAAAGGGTTTTTATTTGTTTTCATTTAAAAAATATTTTTTGGGTGACTTGGTACAGCGAAAATGAATACCAAGTGGCGCCTCCTATTTTTCTTAGAAAACCCTTTTTAGACTAAATTTTGGGTCCAAACCGTCGCATTTTATTTGTCTCATTTTAGACCCTTTTTTTTTTTAAAAAAAATTAAAAACTCATTTTTTCTAAATCCTTTTCTCTTTTATTCTAAAAAATGGGGCGCTACAAGGGATAAAGAGAAATTTGAAGCATAATTGCCATTGAAATGTATAACTAAATTCAATTGAAAAAAAGGAAAAAATTTGAAATCTGAAGTAAAATCTATGAGATGATTTGTTTTTTAATCATGTCATGTCTATTCAATTGGAGGTCACCATATCCAATACAAAAGATATCATTATTATTATACTACTAAAATAAAGTAATAAGCAAATAATGCACACAAACAATAACAGTAGATTTGTCTAGAATAGAAAGAAATTTGGAGTGGAATTAGCACCAAAATATTTCACTCAATTTAAACGATAAAATGAAAATTCTGAAATAGAGAAATCTGAATATAGAGGGATTAGGCGTGGAATTGGCACAAAAATATTTCACCAAATTTAAATGATAAAAAAGGAAAATATCTGAAATGTTGAGTAAACTATATAAAATGATTTTTTAAATGTTTTTGTAAGGGATAAAGAGAAATTTGGAGCATAATTGACACTGAAATGTTTAACTAAATTCAAAGGAAAAAAAGGAAAAATTTTGAAATATAAAGAAATCTGGAGTAAAATGTATGAGATGATTTTTTTGGGGTAAAATATAGAAAAATCCTTGAGGTTAAGCGAACATACAAAAAAACCTCCTATAGTTTCAAGACATATACTTTGATACCTCATGATTTGAACTAATTTAAAAAAGTGACGGAAATCGTCTGAATTAACGGGTTTGAAATGCACGCGCTTCTTTTGAGAGTATTTGTATTGGAAACAAACAAATTTTTAGTTGATATACCTATTATATCCTTAGAGTTATAATACAGAAAAGTCCCCTATGATAAAGCAAACCTACAAAAAAGTCTCTTATGACTTCAAATCATACAATTTAGTATCTTGTGGTTTGAACTAATGTGAAAAATTGACAAAAATCATTAAATTAACGAGTTTGAGGTTGCCTGACATGAAAAATAAATTTTTAAATCAAATTTTTAGCTGATATACCTATTAAACCCCTTAGAACTCATAAAATTTTCAAAAACAACCCAAAACTCCCAAATACAAGTCTTCTAATTTCTATACGTAAAATAAATAAATAAAAATTTTCAAATGAAACTCACCTTATTTTTATACACAAAATAAATAAATAAAAACTTCTACATACAACTTACCATATTCCCATGCGCAAAATAAATCAAATAAAAGCTACATATAACCATAGGGGGCTTTTTCCATAAGTTGGTTTAACCACAGATTGTTTTTCCATAAGTTTGCTTAACAGGATAGTTGTTAGAAAGTCTTTTATTGCTTATATAAATTAGAGTACTTGTGTCATTTCGACAATTTCTATAGTTCAAATCATGAGGGGTCAAATGTATGATTTGAAACCATAAGGGGCTTTTCAGGTTAGTTTAATCAAAGGGGCTTTTCTATATTTTACCTTTTTTTTAATCATGTCATGTCTATTCAATTGGAGGTTACCATATCGAATACAAAAGATACCATTATTATTATACTATTAAAATTAAGTAATAAACAAATAATCCACATAAACAATAATAGTAGATTTGTTTAGAAAACATTAAATAAGTGTCTAATGAAGAGATCCTTTATTTTTTCTTTTAATATAAATAGAATTTTCCAAATTTACAAATTTGGAACAAAATTCATGCTAGGATTTTATTGTGACATTATGGTTGTTCAAACACTACATTAAATTTGAATAAAGAAAGAAAGGAGAAAAGTGAGATGGCTTTGATAGCATAATTTTTATAACTAAAAAGTTTGAAAATATTGACATGGCCTTTGTGGAGGAGAAACGATGGAAACAAAAATTAAATTGATATAAATAAATCCGGTAGATGCAAGGAAATATAGCAGAAGAAAGCATGAACAATAGATCATCAATTAAAGATCAATGGAGTATAACACATCTTGGAAGTTAAACCTCACTTACTGAATACAAAGTACACTACTACTATTATAAGATCAAGAAGAGGAATATAATATAATGTCAAAATTGCTCTGTGCAAGCAAATCACAGCTGTGTCAAAATTGCCCCCGAGATTGGAAGCAAATCACGATTCGACCAGTAGAATACTAGGGGGGACAACGCAGCACTGTTCCTCTGCTTTCCACTCTTTTAATTGCTAGGATTAGTCATTGCAATTTCTTTTGCAAATAGTTTCCATATGCAAAACAAATTACTAAAGAGCCTTATCTCCATAGACTACATGTTTATGGATTCATCCCTTTCGAACTTTACTAATAATCAGCATACTTTTTCTGCAAAAATTAATATTTTTATTACTTCAAAATTGGGTGTGGAATTTTACATTTCCATCACGTGAAGAGTGTTTATGCCTCCTAGTAGCATGAAAAAAGAGCAGATTAGCTTACATATAGAGAACATCTATACTGGTTTATTGGTTGGAAGGAAAAAACTAAATATCCAAATAAAATACACCCACATATCAGAAGAGCAATGCTCTCATTTTTTTGACACGTAGCATAGCTCTCCTTTGAGAAAACTATGGTTCTTCTTCCATATTTTATTTTTCCACTTCAACCTTGATGGGTCAAGACAAAAAAATCTACTATATGAGTTAAAATAAAAGATATCCACCGTAGGCCAGCCTTTGGATATTGATTATTTTCTTCTTATTGCATAAGAAGACATGGGAGTTTATTGTAACATTCTCATTTTCTGACATGTGACATAACTCTTTTTTGTTTTTCTCTTATTTTTGTTTCCCTACTTCTATCATGATGGGTCAAGACAAAAGATTTGCTATATGAGTTAAGACAGAAGATTTCCACTGTAGGTCATTATACTTGACCGTATGGATTTCTATTGTTCTTATATGTTGTCTAATTTATGATCATAAGATCAAGTTTTTCCAAAATAATGAAAAACTTTTATCCCTTGGATATTGATTAATTAAGTTGGATTAATAGCTAACCAACTCTTATATTTAAACGGCTACATCATGTAATCGATTAAAATCTCTTTTCCTATTCCTTTAAATCGTTTCTTAGAGTTGCATAGGAAAATCAACTGGCTTGCTTCACAGTTTTACTCAATTGTACACTTCCTTCATTAACCTCAAGATTTTAGTGACGGATTTGATAGATCCTATATTTGTTGCCTCCTTAATTTAGAAGAGTTAATTTCATCACTACAACAAAAAATGACCTTTAACGGCATTTAAAGGTGTCAGTATAGATAATCTAAACTGACACTTTACCTTTCCTTACACCTCGGACGAGTGTTGTTCCTTCCAATGTGGGGATAGGCTCGTAGCATTCAAATGTGTCAGGAAAACTATGCTATTATAGCATCCCATCTGCCAACAAAAATCCTTTTTCTTGACAATCGAAAGTGTCAGGATATTGTCGAAGCTATTGAACTATGTTGACACTTTTAACTGCCAGGATTTTTTTTCTTTTAAATAAAGAAGAAACCTGATTGTGCTCCCTGCTATACATTCAGTCAATCAGATACCCAAAGGACTTGTAAAATTATCCCAAAGAACATAATGCATGTAGTAATTTAAAAGCAAAAGTCAATGCTCAAATATCCTTCAAAAAGTAACCAAGTGAAAGGGTTCAAAAGAACTGCAAACCAACATGAAAAGCATTGCCATCTAATAAACAAAAGAAACTAAACGAGAGAATCAGCACTAAATCTATAAGAACTTGCAGTAAGAGTCGACAGGTAGCTGACACCCATCCATATCCTTCTAGCCTTCAAAATTTACTACAACCTGTATGAATACAAACATGCATACATTAAAATGCAATTTATGATTTCAAGAAAAATGATAGTAAGTCAATAACAAATATATTAAGAAAGAATATTATAATATCAAAATTAAGATGTCATACCAAATGAAAAGGCCAAGCGATTGGTGCTCCAAGTGCATCTTGGATTGTTTGCTACAAGTCATATGGTCTAATCAACTGCTCACAAGGTTCCACCATGACTTGTACATTTATCTCATACCAATTTGATCCTAACACTTGTCCTCCAATCTCATCAGATGGATTCATACCATGCGGATATCCTTTTGCAACAACTTTTGTAGGATTAAACAAACTCTTGAATTGAACCACACTTCCCATCTAATAAAAGAATAGACCACTGCATCATAATATTTCTATATTTTCTTAATTGTACTTGTAAACTGAATTTTAATCATATGTACATACTCGTAGTACTTGATTTGCTTGATTGCGGCCTGAAACACTGGTAGATGACGATGATGGATACCTTAGGCTGTTTGCTGAACTTTGACTCAATTATTGCTCTAATTTCTTCAGATTAGCAATGTCTACATCAGAAATTAAGAAAGTTACTGTAAATTAAGAAATCAATCTGTACCATTGTAGCATAAGAAATCTTAATTGCTGAAGTTAGATCTTTACCTTATGACATTTACTATCATCAATCTTCACGATCTTAAAAGGATGCCAGTTGGGATCTCGAAGGTGATCCTCCCATTATGAACGCAGCTCAGCAGCTTTCACAGCTATTTCCTTTCGTCAAAACATTCTTTTAGCTTCATTTTTGAATGGGACATCATCCATTTCACCCATTCTCTTCACACCAATTGAAGTCTGAGAAGTCCTCTCCATCAAGCACTGCAGGACAATCAGAATATATATTCATTAAGTAGCCCATAAAGAATCAATCCATATGGAGAATATCACATTTTACCCAGGTGACAACTTCAAACTTCTTGTATTTCAGTTGTGTCTGATGGCACAAGTAAACACTTAAACCCATAGGAGTAGCAGATTGTGGTAAATACAACTAGAGAACCAATTGAGAAATGTAATGCAATTCTTATGTTTATTAACTCTTTCTGAGCATCCTCAAAGAGAAAATGCAATTTTCTCCTTTCTCCTTTCTCCCCTTCACCCCCCAAACAAAAACCCCTAATCTCTGTTAATGGCAAAACAAGACACATCAAATGAATAGGATTCAATCACTTTGGGTTTTCTTTTTGGATATATTCAGAAACACTAAAACAACTCAGGAGACCATTATTGTAAATGCAAATCAGAAAAGAGATAAATGCAAATCAAACACACAAAATTCACTTTAGATTGCACTATTTAGGTATAAAAAAGAGATCTAAGGAACCGAACCTCTTCTGCAAAATCAGCTCTGAACCCTTCAACACTGAACCGTTGCACTGAAGCCTTCATCTCCAAAAGCAAAATTTCAAAAAAAAAAGTCAAAATCAGCACATAATTTAGGAATAATCAAGAACCCACATCTTATTATTAGTACATGTTGAGAAGAACATTAGCAAACTAATCAATATGGATGGAATAGAGTTGATTCGAGGCAAAAAACATTAGGTTGTACATGTTCTCTTTCTTGTGGGAAGAATAATCGGTCTTGCAGATATCAAAACAAGTAGTACAAAAATGGCCCAAGAATTTCAAAACAAGTACAAGTAAAAATCGAAAAATGATTTGCTCGTCTACTTGCAACAACAGCTTGCAAATACCATTAGCAAAACAAAAATAGCTTAAAGTAACGGTACTAGTCACAGATCTAAAGCAGAAAATGAAAATGATGAACTAAATACCGTTATCAGCAGCAGAGAGAAGCTTCAGGTTTCCGATCCCACCGATATCGCCGAGAGGTTTGAGAAAAGAAGCAGAGTATCAATACTAGAAGAAGAAGAGATGTCTGATTTAGGTGCCTTATAGTTGAATAACTACTTGTGGATAGTCTCGGAGGTGGAGACATTTATGGAGGAGACGTATTTTTTCAGAGCAATGTCTTCAGCCGAGGTGGCGATGGCGGTGGTGGTGGTGGTTTTGAATTTAGAGACGGAACGGAAAAGGTTGCCGAGGTTTTTGAGCTTAGTAGCGGGCATGAGAAGATGTCCAGCAAGTGTTTGTTAAAATGCACATGGTATAGGCGTTCACAGCTTTTTCTTCCCCACCCCTTTTTTCGTAAGATATTTGTGGGCAAAGTCTTTTGGTAGGCAATTTGAAAGTTTTGAATATTTTATGCCAAATGAATCTTCCGCCAATTGAGTACGATGTCGTTTAGTGTCTTTTTTTTTTTATTTGGGTATATCTCACATTTTCTCAAGTGTTATGATAGGTAGTCTAAAGGCATATTATTATTTTTATATCAGATAAAATAAAATAAAAAAAGAGTATATATTATTGAGTTGATAGCAACTGTCATGATAGAAGTGCTATAATAACACAAACCATCAAGTGTCCTTATAGATATGTCAGGAAAAGCCATTTTTGTTCTAGTGCATAGATGGAATTTCTCTTCATAGTAAATTTTCATTGTTTTGATACTCAAAATTTTTCTTGTATTTCTGTTTATTATGTACAAAAAAGATTTGGTGCTATGTATTCAACTAAACTACTAGAGAGCTCAGGTTGTGCAAGACAACCAAAGTACTTCCAGTAAAGCATATAGCATAGTATTTGGATGAAAAAACCAACATGATACCATAAAAATTGAAACTAGTATTCATGTGCATGGCTCTAACATGTGAATAAAAAATTGAAATAAAGATCAACCAAAATATGAATGAAGGACCGAACGCCAAAACCCCATTCACTATACCTAGTGATCATCCAACCAAAATTGGAATAACAAAAACGCAATAAAAAGAAAAACAAACAAGAAAACCTTAGACACTGCATTTTTTATTTTTTATTTTTTGTAGACACCATACAGGGGGAAGGGATGACAGTTCCAAATTTTATTAATTAAAATATAAACAAATCCAAGAAAAGGGCTTAAACCTAACCTCCAAGAAATGAAAAGAAAATGAGAAAAAATGAGGTATAGTATACCCTTACAATGAATTTCCTAATTGATGCTAGACCAACACTTCATGTCCAATTACCATTCGCACTTACAAAGTTAAGCTAGTTTGATACTCAAAAAAAAACTAAAAGGATTGTAAAGAGAAATAACCACACTATGCATTTCAATACCATATGTTTTTCCTATATTATATAGATGGTAATCAAAATCATGTTCACTTTAGATTGATCCAAACTATAGACTAGAGAGGTGTATAGTTTCTTTACAAATTATTTGATTTTCTTTAAATTGTCTAGACTGTACAATAATAGAATGTGATTTTGATGTCCAAACCCAAATTATTCATCAGAGGTACTCGGGCTAACTACCAATGATGAGGTTTACCTGGAAATGAATATACAAAAAAAAGTAAAATAGGTGCAAGTACAAGTATTAGTACCTCTAAGATTTGCAAAACAAAAGAATAGGCATAAATTACATGTATGACAGTATGATGCATACAATAAAAAAAATAATGTATATAAAAGAAAGTAATATGAAGTACGTGCCTGTTTAAGAGCTTATTGAGAATAACTTAAAAAACTAAAGGATGGTGGATTTGAAATTCTAAGAGGATGAGCAAGATTTGTAAAAATAGATTTTAAATGAAAAATGGAACTTTTACGAAATGTTTGTAAATGCCTAAAGTAATATGAATGACATGCAGCAGAGTAATAGCTTTCTTTTTCTATATATAGAAATCAATAGTTCACTTGAATTGCAGGGAGTTTGGAAAGAAGTGGAAATTAAGAATGATAATGACTGAGTTTGTTTGTAAAATAGTGCTAGTTTGTTTGGATAAAATATTCTTCAAGTAACACTCTTCCAAATCTTATTCTATTTCCACCCATATTAGTGCCATTTGGACTCTAATCTTTTATGCAATTTTCATTTTTTTCCTATTTCACATGTTTTCTTTCTTTTCCACCATGTTGCTTCTTTTCCTTTGGTAAAAATTATGCCAAGTAATAATTGTTGACAGAGAACACTAAATTCAATAATTCATAGAGAATCATTCTACACGTTTCATAAGAGCAACTAATAGTACAAGATTGCAAAAACAAGTTTAAATAGGCTTTGTCCAAGGTGTGGCCAAACTACCCAGCAAACCATGAAATTTGCCCAAATATTAAAATAACCTCTTGTGAATAACTTCTATGAAATACCTCAAACAAAATAGGTGAAAAGACTAAATGCCAAGTGCAAAACTACATGGTTGAAATAAATCATTATCTACCTCTTTCAATTTTATTTTTCTACATTATTGTTATTATCACCTTCTTGGTTAATCTTTTGACAACTTTTACGGGAGCAAAATGGTAGTAATAAAGTTTGCACCCCGATATTGTTATTGCTACTTGACTTTGGCAATGACCAACACACCTGCCGGCTGCTGCCCATTGATGGTGAAAATTAACAAAATTTGCACCTCTCGATTTATTTTTCTATATATATTGCAATTTCGACCTTCAATATGGCCGCAGGTGGCTATAGAGCCGTCAAAAGAGGCTAAATAGCAGTTGTTTCTCTTTCACTTCTTCCTCATAACAAAACCAAAATCCACACATTTTGTAGCAAAGTAATCCTCATGAGTCTAGAACACAAAAAAACCAACAAATCAACAATAAAATGTCGAGGGTCCATAGATCAAGATTTGCAAAATAGTGCCAATTTGTTTGGATAAAATATTCTTCAAGTAACACTCTTCCAAAACTTATTCTCTTTCTACCCATATTAGTGCCATTTGGACTCTAATCTCTTATGCAATTCTCATTTTTTTCCTATTTCACATGTTTTCTTTCTTTTCCACCATGTTGCTTCTTTTCCTTTCGTAAAAATTATGCCAAGTAATAATTGTTGACAGAGAACACTAAATTCAATAATTCATAGAGAATCATTCTACACGTTTCATAAGAGCAACTAATAGTACAGGATTGCAAAAACAAGTTTAAATAGGCTTTGTCCAAGGTGTGGCCAAACTACCCAGCAAACCATGAAATTTGCCCAAATATTAAAATAACCTCTTGTGAATAACTTCTATGAAATACCTCAAACAAAATAGGTGAAAAGACTAAATGCCAAGTGCAAAACTACATGGTTGAAATAAATCATTATCTACCTCTTTCAATTTTATTTTTCTACATTATTGTTATTATCACCTTCTTGGTTAATCTTTTGACAACTTTTACGGGAGCAAAATGGCAGTAATAAAGTTTGCACCCCGATATTGTTATTGCTACTTGACTTTGGCAATGACTAACACACTTGCCGGCTGCTGCCCATTGATGGTGAAAATTAACAAAATTTGCACCTCTCGATTTATTTTTCTATATACATTGCAATTTCGACCTTCAATATGGCCGCAGGTGGCTATAGAGCCGTCAGAAGAGGCTAAATAGCAGTTGTTTCTCTTTCACTGCTTCCTCATAACAAAACCAAAATCCACAAATTTTGTAGCAAAGTAATCCTCATGAGTCTAGAACACAAAAAAACCAACAAATCAACAATAAAATGTCGAGGATCCATAGATCAAGATTTGCAAAATAGTGCCAGTTTGTTTGGATAAAATATTCTTCAAGTAACACTCTTCCAAATCTTATTCTCTTTCTACCCATATTAGTGCTATTTGGACTCTAATCTCTTATGCAATTCTCATTTTTTTCCTGTTTCACATGTTTTCTTTCTTTTCCACCATGTTGCTTCTTTTCCTTTGATAAAAATTATGGCAAGTAATAATTGTTGACAGAGAACACTAAATTCAATAATTCATAGAGAATCATTCTACACGTTTCATAAGAGCAACTAATAGTACAGGATTGCAAAAACAAGTTTAAATAGGCTTTGTCCAAGGTGTGGCCAAACTACCCCGCAAACCATGAAATTTGCCCAAATATTAAAATAACCTCTTGTGAATAACTTCTATGAAATACCTCAAACAAAATAGGTGAAAAGACTAAATGCCAAGTGCAAAACTATATGGTTGAAATAAATCATTATCTACCTCTTTCAATTTTAATTTTCTACATTATTGTTATTATCACCTTCTTGGTTAATCTTTTGACAACTTTTACGGGAGCAAAATGGCAGCAATAATGTTTGCACCCTGATATTGTTATTGCTATTTGACTTTGGCAATGGCTAACACACCTGCCGGCTGCTGCCCATTGATGGTGAAAATTAACAAAATTTGCACCTCTCGATTTATTTTTCTATATATATTGCAATTTCGACCTTCAATATGGCCACAAGTGGTTGTAGAGCCGTCAAAAGAGGCTAAATAGCAATTGTTTCTCTTTCACTGCTTCGTTCATAACAAAACCAAAATTCACAAATTTTGTAGGAAAGTAATCCTCATGAGTCTAGAACACAAAAAAACCAACAAATCAACAATAAAATGTCGAGGATCCATAGATCAAGAGCCAAAAACATGAAACCTTAAAAACCCATGAATTTTAGATCCATTAATTCTCAAAATTTTTATTCAAAAAATCATCACCAAACATGTTATGGCCTTTCAATAAGGTGAATTTTATAGCTCCAGACTAATTTTGGAGTGAAAAAAGAAGCAAAAAGGAAACACATCTATGATAATGGTGATTTTGGTGGCACTATAGAAGATCCCTTATAATTTCTAAAATATATAAAAGAATACTATAGCCATTAATTTGAAGTGTGTTTGAACTGTGTATGTAAATCAAAGAAGATGACAGAGGAAGTTGGAAAATTGGTAAGTTACTTGTTAAGGAAAAGAGAGAAATATGAAAATTTGAAGAAGGTGAGAATGGTGCTTGTGGTGGCACTCTGCTCCTTAATCTTTTATTTCCTTATAAAAAAATTGTTAAGCATTTTCTTGTGTTTTTAATTAGTCTTCTCTATTTATTGGGTCTACAACAAATTAAATTTTTTTGTGTTAATAAGCAAAGAAAACTGATAATATATAGGTCCCATAAGGGTATTTTTTGATTCTCATATTAGTATTTTACTGACATCAGCAGCATATTTTTATTAAACATTTGGCCATCCAAAAGGTAAGAGTGTAATTTGATCAAATTTTGGAAGTTGATTAGCAATTAAGTTAAATCTCAAGAGAGATTTATGTAATTAACTTTTAAAGATACACAATGTAATTAACGTTTTGACCCGACTTACCTTTCGGCCTAGTGAACGCACTATTACGCCGGATTGGGTTCCGAGTTTGACTGGATAAGAAGTTGATCGTGTCAAACCCACTACAGCTCGCTTGACAAGATGGTTCAACCAGAAACCCTCAACATAGCACAATGGGTCTTTGTTTTTTGACCAAAATATATGCTTTTGCCAAATTAGAAACTGGGATCTTCTTTTAGTTGTACAAGAGCCTTTATCACTAGGCTAACCTTTTACTTGTTGATCAAATGTCCCTTCAAATATATATATTTTTATAGCATAATTAATTCAACTCTCAAATTGAAAGTGTTATTATTACGTAACAATAATTCATAAAGAAATACTTTTTAGACAAAACATTAACAAAAGATTAATTTTAATTCCTAAAAGTTTGTCGTTTTAATAAATAAAAAAATTTTTGTTTTATATTTGAATACGTGCTTTATATTTACAAAATATGATATAAGTAAATTGAGTCCTTCAGTAATATTTATATATTTAAAAGCACTTTATTTATAAATTCTACATATATTAAGATGACTAATATATTACATATATCTATAAATATTACTAGTTCAACCATCACTTCATGAGTTGAAATAGTGACCCATCCACCCAGTCCCTTTGCTGGGTTTTTCTTTCTAGGCTGAATTAAATAATTATGCATTTGAGGGTTTTGACATAATAACAAAAAACTTGGTTTTTGGCAAAAGCAAACCACTCTTCGATTTGCTTTCTTTAATTACCCTTCCTGGTCAAATTCCCATTTACAGGAGTAATGTGCTTATGCCCATTAAAAATTTGGCTTCTTTTGCTTTTCCAAATATGGAGGGAAAGGTTCATTTACCATCATAGCCAAATAAAAAATGTTATTGCGGTAGTCTAATATATCATTTTTACACGTGATGGTAAATTAATAGATGTAAAGGTAGCATTGGACTTTGAACAAATAGCGATCAGCAATTGTCCGGTATCACTGTTCTAAGAAGCACCAGTAAACACAATTAGTCTGCACCAGTGAACGTAAGGGTTCGTGGCTGCCCTTCAGCCGTCGGCTGAGGGGCAAGGGTTATCTCCTACAGAGAAAAAATCTTTCTCTCAACTCTTCACACAACTGGCGACATCTCCAATCTAGATTAGGTAGGCATCTGCTTACAAGGGAGAAGCTGCGGTCATTTTTTTCAGAGCAGATGCAGACAGACTTGCGGCACCGTTTCGATGGGCTTTGGTTGGAAAATTCTCTCATGGGAGACCTTCATTGGAAAATACTCGAAAGTTTTTTGCTTCATTAAACCTGAAAGACCAAGTTTCCATTGGATTGATGGACTATAGGCATGCTCTCATTAAGTGCACCGCTGAAGTAGATTTTAGCAGAATTTGGACGAGAGGAGTTTGGCAATTAGGCAAATATCCGATGCGTGTATTTCCATGGACCAGGGACTTTCATGTGCATAGGGAGTCATCTTTGGTACCGGTTTGGGTAACTCTTCCGGCTCTACCTATTCATTATTTCGATAAACACTCTTTATTTTCTATATTGTCTCCAGTAGGAAGGCCCGTGTTCCTGGATTCGGCTACGGCTGCTGGAACGCGTCCTAGTGTGGCCAGAGTGTGTGTGGAGATCGATGTAGCCAAACTTGTCGTGCCTAGGGTCTGGATCACTGTTGAAGGGGAATCTGGTTTCTGGCAATGTATTGTACCAGAGAACATGCCACCCTATTGTTCATCTTGTTTGCGCTTGGGTCATTATAAAGAGGAGTGCAAGAAGAATTTGATTGATGTTGGGCCTCGGCAACACCATAAGCAACCCATGAAGCAGCAGCGAGGATCACATCTAGATGGGAATAAGGTTCAGATGTCCAACCTTGAACCTGTCAGTAACTCAGATACTAATGCAAATGAGGAAAAGGCTGCTGAGAATGTTTCTGAGGATGTGCGAATCACTTGTATGGTTGATGACAGAGGGAAGCAAACAGCTGCAATGGAGCAGACCGCTGGGTTTGATATAATAACTGAGGAAGGGGAGACACTATTTCATCAAGATGCCAAGTCCAATTCCTCTTTTGCTGAAGATCATGTTGCTGCGATGGGAGATGCAACCGACAATATGATAGCTGATATACATGCATATTCGGAAATGGAGGGAACATTAGATGGGGATCATGGGGAACATGAGATAATGGGAAACCAGCTGGAGAAGCACCAGGGTCATGAGAATAAAGGGACCCATCTTCTAGCGAAAAATCCTTTGAGATTTGAACATCAGCAGATAGCCGAAAGTAATGACTTGGAGAATCTCTATGTTGAATTACGTGGGGTTGAGGACGTTGCTTCCACAGACCATGGTGTACATAAACCTGACTTGCCAATTATTGCAAGAAATTTGTCTCCAAGACTGGTTGTCCCACCAGAGAAGTTGTTGGAATCGTCAATGCACGTTTTAAATATTG
This sequence comes from Coffea arabica, assembly GCF_036785885.1. Taxonomy (NCBI): domain Eukaryota; kingdom Viridiplantae; phylum Streptophyta; class Magnoliopsida; order Gentianales; family Rubiaceae; genus Coffea; species Coffea arabica. The sequence goes on from NC_092321.1 coordinate 25,758,109, forward strand.
ATCAATCAGGGATGGCTGACCGTGATTTCCGACAAATGCGGGGGAAGGGTGTTCGTGCTCGCTTTCCATCCAATAGATAGTTAAGGTCAGAAACATCATCCAAAAACTCATTCCATGTTCTTTCTCATGATTAATGGAATATTTTGGAATATTAGAGGGGTAGCAAAGGCACCTAATCTAAGAAGATTGATTAAACTAGTACGGATTCATCAAGCTCATTTTGTTGTGATTTGTGAACCAAAACTAGACGTGTCAAAAATTGAGTCCATTCGTTTACGCTTATTATTTGATTATGTGTTTGTTAATTGCTCGAGTGATATTTGGGTATTCTATAATAGTCCTTTTGTATGTTCCATTGTTGGTAGTTCGGATCAGCATATATCTCTAGATGTCAAAGCCCGTTGCTCCCTAGTCCAATCATCATGTCTTTTGTTTATGCAAAGTGCTCAATGGAGGAGCGTCGAGACTTATGGTGTTTCTTGTTAGATGATAAGCCTAGATTACTTCCTTGGTGTATTGGGGGTGATTTCAACATTATTTTGGCACCTCACGAAAAACCGGGGGGGGGGTCGTCCATTTGCTATAGCAGAAGGGGCGGATTTTATGTCTTTCATGGAGAAGGCTGGGATTTTTGATGTAGGATTCTCAGGAGCTAGTTTCACGTGGTCTAATAATCGGCGAAATAGAGCTCGGATTTCAAAAAGGTTGGACAGATTTTTAGTCAATGGGGCTTGTTTGGATCTCTTTGACGCCATTTCTGTGCTCCATTTGACAAGACACCCCTCGGATCATGCTCCATTGAAGATTTCGTTTGCAACTAGGTCAGATAATAAGCCGCGTCCCTTCCGCTTCTTGAATATTTGGACGTCCAAACCAGAACTCTTAGAGATGATTCGCCAGGCTTGGGATCAAGATGTTGATGGATCTCCCTTGCGAGTTTTGTGCTCTAAATTATTGGCAACGAGAAGGGCTATTCAATCATGGAACAAGCAACACTTTGGGAACGTGATAGACGCTGTGCGTTCTGCGGAAATGGCGGTACAACGGGCAGAGGAAGTGGTTGATCAAGATGATTCGGAGGAATGCCAGATTGAGCTAAACAAGGCTCAAGCGGAGCTCCGTCATGCATTGTCAATTGAAGAGCAGTTTTGGAGGCAAAAGGCTAGAGTCAAATGGTTTCAAGAGGGAGAAAGAAATTCAAGGTACTTTCATGCGGTAGTAAGGCAGAGACGGGTTCAAGGAATGATACACCGCATCAAAAAGTCCAATGGAGTTTGGGTGGACGCTGATGTTGATATAGCAAGTGAAGCAGCAAAATATTTTAATGATCTTTTCACGGGCACTTTGGATTCATCTTCTGATATGTTGCACCTAATTCCGCACATGGTTTCTGGAGAGGAAAATGGGAAGCTGGAATCAGTGCCTTCGATCGATGAGGTATATCGAGTAGTAAAATCAATGGATGGGGACAGTGCTGCTGGCCCGAATGGTTTCACAGGCAAATTTTTTACATTTGCGTGGGAAGTGATCGCCCAAGATGTATACAATGCAATACTCAGTTTTTTCTGTAGGGCGGAGTTACCTCGGTTTATCACTTCTACCTCAATTGTACTAATTCCAAAGATGCCAAATCCTCTGGAATTTTCACATTTTAGACCAATCAGTCTATGTAACTTTTTCAACAAGTTGTTATCCCAGATCTTGGCGGATAGACTGGCTGGTATATTGCCAAAAATAATTTCACCCTAGCAGACAGGTTTTGTGAAGGGTCGTAATATAACGGAAAATTTCTTGCTAGCTCAGGAGGTGGTATCGGGTATGGGAAAAAAGAATAGAGGTGGTAATGTGGTAATGAAGTTAGACATGTCTAAGGCATATGACCGTGTGGCATGGGGTCATATTATCAATGTGCTGAGAAGGTTTGGTTTTGGGGAAATATTTATTGATATGGTATGGCGTTTGCTTTCTAATGTTTGGTTTTCGATCATTATAAATGGGTCTTCGCATGGTTTCTTTAAGTCCTCGAGAGGGCTTCGTCAGGGAGATCCATTATCACCTGCGCTATTCATTATAGCAGCTGAGGTGTTGTCTAGAGGATTGAATAACCTTGTCGTACAATCGGGTTTCATGGGCTTCAAAGTTCCATATGGATGTCTGTCTATAACTCACTTGGTGTTCACGAATGATGATCTCATATTTGCAAACGGATCCTCCTTTTCCCTGAAGGCGATCATGCAGGTATTAGAGACGTATCAAAGGTGTACGGTGTGAGAGCCCGTAAATTTTTTATTTTCTAGGCTTTACTTTATTTAATTGCACGTCTTTTATGCATTTTCTTTATTATGAAAATTTTCCAGATACTTTTTTATGAGCAAATAGAGTTTTCAAGTTATTTTTTTAGTATAAATGAGTTCATGAGAATTTTGGAGCGTATACCGGACGGGGGACCCGCTAGTGTGGAAAGTTCGGTAAAATTCGGCCAATTGGGTTAAGTTTTGTATACAGGGTTTAATTTACTAGGTGCTAAGAGATGATTAGAGGATACCATATGGATGAGAGTTGGAGAGACAAAAGGATAGAGTAGCATTAATGAGAGTGACAAGTGTCACTTTGTTATTTGGTTGGACTTTGACCTTTGGACCAACTTTACCAATAAATCAAAATTGACCAAAATGGTGAGTGGTTTTTAGTTGCTTTAGATATTGTTTTGGGGAAGATTAGCACTTGAATGCATGAATTCCAGGTTAGGGTTTTGAATGACCCTGTTCTGTCCGATTTTATTTGAGCATGTTAGAGGCCGAATCAGCTCTTGCCCAAAACATAAAAGTTGTAGAGAATGATGTTTTATAGTAGCCTACAAAAGTTCAGCTCAATCGGAGTAATGTATCCTGTGAAAAGACTGAAAAACCCCTGCTGCCCTGTTTCTAGCCGAACATGCTAATCAGCTTTTGTAATTGGTTGTTTTGACCAGTAATACTACTGATTTGGTTGTTGATGTCTTCTTAAGAATTCTATCCTTGTGTCTTAGATTTCTAATGGCTTTGGAATTACCTGAATTGGAGTTGTGTGTGCTGAGATATGAGTGAATTAATCAGGACTGCTAGTTGAATTTCACAGTGAGTTTCGAACTGGAAAATCTGGAGTTGTTTTGGTAAATTTGACCTAGTTAGGGTGAGAACTGGACTGAGTGGTCTTCATAAAAGTTGTAGGTCCTTGTCTTAGCTTCGAAATGGTATAAATTGAATTCCAATCCGATAACTGTAGCTCGAGTTACGTCCGTTCCGCTAAATGACGTCGAAACTATCTTTTGGTTTTAAGGTTTATAATTGGGGCTTTTCTAGGGTTTCTTTGTTGAGCTACCATTTGGTTGTTTTGAAGGGTATTGTGGCTCTAATTAAAGGTGTTTGATAATTTGTGATTGGGTGTTGAGGTTTGCTTGGAAAGTAAAGAAAGACAAGGGAAATGCTGTCAAAATTTTCGCGGAGCTTCTGCACAGTCTCGGGAAATTTGCTATATCTTGATGTAGGAATGTCGGAATTGAGTTCCGTTTGTTGCATTTTAAACTAGATTCATAGGGTTATAAACCGTGTAAATTTCAGACCCTGTTTCTGTCTGTGAAAATTATGGTGATTCTTCAAAATTGACTGAAATATTGTACCTGTTCTGTCTTCCACTGGATAAAGCAGCAACTTGCAACTTGAATTTGACTGACTTGCGTTCCGAATCTTACAATGGTGATCTCTGGAAAGTTATAGCCCTTTGAATGTATTTTCCAACGGTATAACTTTTACTAATTTTGGACTCACAAACCTTGAGATATGATTTTTCATATAGGGTTGCGCGAAACTGGAAAATCCTGTTTTCCTAGTATCGACTTTACTTTCATTTTCTACTTCAAATTTGGAGTTGGTCAGTCATTGTAGGTAGGGCTTTGAGGTTGTTCATGCCTTTAAGACTAATTGTTACCTTTTCAATCCGAGGTCACCTCTTTGCTTTGCATTAATGGCTCTTTTGACTAGGCATATGGCTCGTAACCGAGTCTCACTTGCAAATTCCATACTAGGTCTTGGAGTCGAGTCTTAAGTGTTTGCCTTGATTGTTCTAGGAGGTGCCGACGATTAAAGCCACACTTGGGAAGGAAACTTTTGAAGTTATCCTTATTTGAACTGGTGAGTGTACCACTCCCCTGAATTATTGCTAAACTGGTTTCCTGTACTTGGAAATTGCTAGTTGAATATCTTTCCTGACTGTTTATCTTGTATGAGACGAGGGTGTACTTTATCACACTCGTTCTGTTGCTTGTACTGAACAAACTGGAATATGTTACTTGTACTTGTTATGTACTTGAACTTGTTACTTGCACTTGTTATGATGTCGTTTGGAAGAGTATCCAACGACCTTCCTGTTAAACCTGAGCTCAACCTCATGGGGAGTTAATTAAATCGAGCCAGCGAGGGCTTGGTCGAGATAATTGACAATCCATGGGTGCCTGTTCCTGGGGGAATCTTTGGGTATTGAGACTCTTGATTCCGGTATACTCGAGTATTACCATTCCTGTTCCTGTTTGGCGTTCGGGCCCGGTAAGGGGTATGTTTGGTGAACGGGATTTTGGCGTTAAAGTGGTGATCTACTGGATTGGTTCCTTTATTTGAACGTTGACGGAGGGTCAACAGGGCTGGATCAAGTATTGCAACGGGGATTTGGCTCCTGAGAGCCACCTGTATCCTTGAAATTGTGATGTTCGTTCATTTCTTTTACTTGATGCGGATATGTGTCCTATAAATGTTTTCTCATGATTTCTACTGTTATATTTTTGGTACCTCATTGAGCTTCTAGCTCACCCCGTTTCGTTATCCTTGTTTTCCTTAGAGGAAATCACCTTTTGAAGACTATGATGTTTGAAGCATTTGTTGAGCTAGTTTTAGTATTCTTTTGTATAGCTCCTCGATGGTTGGAAAACTTTAAATGTATTTTAACCAAACAATTCCCTTTTGAATTGTAAATTTGCAACCATGTGTATCTAAAAGTGTTTAACCATGTTCCTACGTTGATTTGGTTTGAAAATGTTCTTTTCTAGGGTTATCTAAAGTTGTTGTGCATGTTTGGGTTTCGGACAGTGAATGTTATCTTCTCGAAGTTCTTTTGAGCGGTTGGTAGGGTTTACGCTCGTTCCGGATCGGTGGTCCCGGCGAGAGCGGGGCAGGCGGTCCGCCGAACCCTTTGGTTCATCTTAGGGGGAGGTGGGGCTGTCACAGGTGGTATCAGAGCTGCTTCGCGTGGTCTCTGCGCGGAGTGAGCTTGGGCCAAGTGGTATTATGGTCCCTATTCCGTGAATGTGTACGAATGTTTAAGTGCTCTTTAGAGCATAAGCTTTGGATCATGAAATGTTATAGGTTTTAAACCTTTATCATGGTATTTGGAGACAATAGATCTGTAGGTCTAGTAATAATCTCGATTATAGATGAATTACTCTTGGGACTGGCCAGCCCGAGTTGTGAATTATCTTATTTTGGGATTTTTATGCCCGACTACTAAATAGACGAGAGCCTAGGTTAGAAATGACTTGGGCGGACTAGAAATTCGATTCTATGGAACGTCATGTGATGTGTTAGGGTTTCATTACGGATGATTAACCATGCCTAAGATATAAATTGTATTATTCTCGTAGATTGTGCCCGAAACCCTAGAGAGGGACAGTTTTTAGTTGGTTGCTCTTGTACCATTGGCTTAGTTAGTATCACGAAGGATGTTTCCTTTTGCTTGTGTCTAATTGACTGCTACTGTGTGATCTGTTTGTGTTAGATGTGTTATATGTATATTGCCTACTTTCATCACTTGCACCTGCATACTTTGGTTTTAATACCGTATTCGTGGTCCAACCCTAGACTGGTTAAGCCATATGAAAGGCACCCGTAGTGGACGTGGTCGTGGTCGCGGAATTAGGCAACCCACGACTGAAGGGGATACTAGGGGAACTACGTCTGAACCAAACCCTGAACCTAGGGTTGATCCGAACGTACAAGTGGCCGCAGCCATTCAACGAATGACTGACCTGTTGTCTCATGTAGTAGAACATCAAGGTCAAAATCCTAATCATCAGCCGGAAAATCCTGGTAATCATACCGAGGGTGAGGATAAAGCTCTTGAACGATTTCAGAAGTTTTCGCCATCGAAATTCCTGGGAGGACCAAACCCCGATGTAGCCGAGAGGTGGTTAGAGAAGATGATTGATATCTTTGCCGCGCTACACTACACTGAGGAGCGACAGGTGACATTTGCCGTCTTCCAACTGGAGGGAGCGGCCCGATCTTGGTGGAACATCATAAGGATGAAATGGGAAAGAGAACAAACCCCAAGGACGTGGGTGAATTTCATGAGAGAGTTCAACACGAAGTATTTCCCACCTCTGATCCAGGAAAAGAAGGAAGATGAGTTCATTAGGCTCCGCCAGGGAACTCAAACCGTCGCCGAATATGAGAGCCAGTTCACCAGGTTATCCAAGTTCGCTCCCGAGTTAATCGTGACTGAGCAAAGGAGGATAAGGCGTTTTGTCCAAGGATTAAACGTTGAGATTCAGAAGGCCCTCGCTGTAGCCCAACTCAATACCCTTAGTGATGCGGTGGAGAAAGCTCAACGAGTGGAAAGCGCAAGATTTCAAGTTACAAACTTTCAAGCAAAGAAAAGGGAATTTCCTGGAAGTAGCTCAGAACAAGAGGATAAGGGTACGCCTCCTAAGATTGGAAGAGGAAACGAGAGAGCACAATTACTGAGGATGTCAAGTGGTGCCTCACAAAAAGGCTCAGTCTCCGCTTCCCGTGGTCCCTGCGGGTACTGTGGGAAGCCAAATCACACGGAGGATGTCTGCTGGAAGAAAGGAAGAAAATGTCTGCGTTGTGGGAGCGCAGATCATCAAATTGCAAATTGCCCAGGCCGAGCTCGAGAAGGGAGTAGGAGGCAACTGCCAACCACGACCAACCCTGACCAGTCGAAGGGGGAAAAGAATGGATCGAAAGTGTCAGCTCGGGTGTACTCCTTAGAACAACATCAAGTCTCTGACCCATTTGAGGACGTGGAAGGTAAGATTCTGGTATTCCACCGTTTACTCACTGTTTGCAATTTGGGAAGGAAGAATTCAATGAACTTGGCTAGTGAAGGGATACTGATTGCGATTGGTTAGCTAAGTATCATACTCAATTTGATTGCGAGAAGGAAGTAGTAAAATTTTTGTATCCCGAACAAGGCAATGATAAGGAATTTCGAGGACGAAATTCTGTTAAGGGGAAAAGAGTGTGAGATCCCGTAAATTTTCTTATTTTCTAGACTTTGCTTTATTTAATTGCACGCCTTTTATGCATTTTCTTTATTAGAAAAATTTTCCAGATACTTTTTATGAGCAAATAGAGTTTTCAAGTTATTTTTCTAGTATAAATGAGTTCAAGAGAATTTTGGAGCGTATACCGGACGTGGGACCCGCTAGTGTGGAAAGTTCGGTAAAATTCGGCCAATTGGGTTAAGTTTTGTATACATGGTTTAATTTACTAGGTGCTAAGAGATGATTAGAGGATACCATATGGATGAGAGTTGGAGAGACAAAAGGATAGAGTAGCATTAATGAGAGTGACAAGTGTCACTTTGTTATTTGGTTGGACTTTGACCTTTGGACCAACTTTACCAATAAATCAAAATTGACCAAAATTTCTCCATTTTATTGCTTGCTTTGGCCAAACCTTGAAGAGGAAACATCAAGCAAAACCTTTCATCTTGCATCTTCAAATTTTTGCCCAATCTTGAGTTCCAACCATTAGCATCTTAAATTACTCCATAAAACTTCTTGCTAGAAAGGATTAAGAAGGATTGGTGGAGTTGTTTTGGAAAGGGAAGCACTAAGCTACCAAATTTCTTGGGGTTTTAAGGTATTTTGCCAAGAACATCCTCTTTACTTCAATTAATTGCTTATTAGTGGTTTTTAGTTGTTTTAGATGTTGTTTTGGGGAAGATTAGCACTTGAATGCATGAATTCCAGGTTAGGGTTTTGAATGATCCTGTTCTGTCCGGTTTTATTTGAGCATGTTAGAGGCCGAATCGGATCTTTCCCAAAACATGAAAGTTGTAGAGAATGATGTTTTATAGTAGCCTACAAAATTTCAGCTCAACCGGATTAACGTATCCTGTGAAAAGACCAAAATACCCCTGCTATCCTGTTTCTATTCGAACATGCTAATCAGCTTCTGTAATTGGTTGTTTTATCAGTAATACTACTGATTTGGTTGTTGATGTCTTCTTAAGAATTCTATCCTTGTGTCTTAGTTTTCTAATGGCTTTATAATTACCTGAATTGGAGTTGTGTGTGCTGAGATATGAGTGAATGAATCAGGACTGCTAGTTGAATTTCACAGTGAGTTTTGAACTGGAAAATCTGGAGTTGTTTTGGTAAATTTGACCTAGTTAGGGTGAGAACTGGACTGAGTGGTCTTCATGAAAGTTGTAGGTCCTTGTCTTAGCTTCGAAATGGTATAAATTGCATTCCAATCCGATAACTGTAGCTCCAGTTGTGTCCGTTCCGCTAAATGACGTCGAAACTATCTTTTGGTTTTAAGGTTTATAATTGGGGCTTTTCTAGGGTTTCTTTGTTGAGCTACCATTTGGTTGTTTTGAAGGGTATTGTGGCTCTAATTAAAGGTGTTTGATAATTTGTGATTGGGTGTTGAGGTTTGGTTGGAAAGTGAAGAAATACAAGGGAAATGCTGTCAAAATTTTCGCGGAGCTTCTGCACAGTCTCGGGAAATTTGCTATATCTTGATGTAGGAATGTCGGAATTGAGCTCCGTTTGTTGCATTTTAAACTAGATTCATAGGGTTATAAACCGTGTAAATTTCAGACCCTGTTTCTGTCTGTGAAAATTATGGTGATTCTTCAAAATTGACTGAAATATTGTACCTGTTCTGTCTTCCACTGGATAAAGCAGCAACTTGCGACTTGAATTTGACTGACTTGCATTCCGAATCTTACAATGGTGTTCTCTGGAAAGTTATAGCCCTTTGAATGTATTTTCCAACGGTATAACTTTTACTAATTTTGGACTCACAAACCTTGAGATATGATTTTTCATATAGGGTTGCGCGAAACTGGAAAATCCTGCTTTCCTAGTATCGACTTTACTTTCATTTTCTACTTCAAATTTGGAGTTGGTCAGTCATTGTAGGTAGGGCTTTGAGGTTGTTCATGCCTTTAAGACTAATTGTTACCTTTTCACTCCGAGGTCACCTCTTTGCTTTGCATTAATGGCTCTTTTGACTAGGCATATGGCTCGTAACCGAGTCTCACTTGCAAATTCCATACTAGGTCTTGGAGTCGAGTCTTAAGTGTTTGCCTTAATTGTTCTAGGAGGTGCCGACGATTAAAGCCACACTTGGGAAGGAAACTTTTGAAGTTATCCTTATTTGAACTGGTGAGTGTACCACTCCCCTGAATTATTGCTAAACTGGTTTCCTGTACTTGCAAATTGCTAGTTGAATGTCTTTCCTGACTGTTTATCTTGTATGAGACGAGGGTGTACTTTATCACACTCGTTCTCTTGCCTGTACTGAACAAACTGGAATCTGTTACTTGTACTTGTTATGTACTTGAACTTGTTACTTGCACTTGTTATGATGTCGTTTGGAAGAGTATCCAACGACCTTCCTGTTAAACCTGAGCTCAACCTCATGGGGAATTAATTAAATCGAGCCAGCGAGGGCTTGGTCGAGATAATTGACAATCCATGGGTGCCTGTTCCTGGGGGAATCTTTGGGTATTGAGACTCTTGATTCCGGTATACTCGAGTATTACCATTCCTGTTCCTGTTTGGCGTTCGGGCCCGGTAAGGGGTATGTTTGGTGAACGGGATTTTGGCGTTAAAGTGGTGATCTATTGGATTGGTTCCTTTATTTGAACGTTGACGGAGGGTCAACAGGGCTGGATCAAGTATTGCAACGGGGATTTGGCTCCTGAGAGCCACCTGTATCCTTGAAATTGTGATGTTCGTTCATTTCTTTTACTTGATGCGGATATGTGTCCTATAAATGTTTTCTCATGATTTCTACTGTTATATTTTTGGTACCTCATTGAGCTTCTAGCTCACCCCGTTTCGTTATCCTTGTTTTCCTTAGAGGAAATCACCTTTTGAAGACTATGATGTTTGAAGCATTTGTTGAGCTAGTTTTAGTATTCTTTTGTATAGCTCCTCGATGGTTGGAAAACTTTAAATGTATTTTAACCAAACAATTCCCTTTTGAATTGTAAATTTGCAACCATGTGTATCTAAAAGTGTTTAACCATGTTCCTACGTTGATTTGGTTTGAAAATGTTCTTTTCTAGGGTTATCTAAAGTTGTTGTGCATGTTTGGGTTTCGGACAGTGAATGTTATCTTCTCGAAGTTCTTTTGAGCGGTTGGTAGGGTTTACGCTCGTTCCGGATCGGTGGTCCCGGCGAGAGCGGGGCAGGCGGTCCGCCGAACCCTTTGGTTCATCTTAGGGGGAGGTGGGGCTGTCACAGGTGGTATCAGAGCTGCTTCGCGTGGTCTCTGCGCGGAGTGAGCTTGGGCCAAGTGGTATTATGGTCCCTATTCCGTGAATGTGTACGAATGTTTAAGTGCTCTTTAGAGCATAAGCTTTGGATCATGAAATGTTATAGGTTTTAAACCTTTATCATGGTATTTGGAGACAATAGATCTGTAGGTCTAGTAATAATCTCGATTATAGATGAATTACTCTTGGGACTGGCCAGCCCGAGTTGTGAATTATCTTATTTTGGGATTTTTATGCCCGACTACTAAATAGACGAGAGCCTAGGTTAGAAATGACTTGGGCGGACTAGAAATTCGATTCTATGGAACGTCATGTGATGTGTTAGGGTTTCATTACGGATGATTAACCATGCCTAAGATATAAATTGTATTATTCTCGTAGATTGTGCCCGAAACCCTAGAGAGGGACAGTTTTTAGTTGGTTGCTCTTGTACCATTGGCTTAGTTAGTATCACGAAGGATGTTTCCTTTTGCTTGTGTCTAATTGACTGCTACTGTGTGATCTGTTTGTGTTAGATGTGTTATATGTATATTGCCTACTTTCATCACTTGCACCTGCATACTTTGGTTTTAATACCGTATTCGTGGTCCAACCCTAGACTGGTTAAGCCATATGAAAGGCACCCGTAGTGGACGTGGTCGTGGTCGCGGAATTAGGCAACCCACGACTGAAGGGGATACTAGGGGAACTACGTCTGAACCAAACCCTGAACCTAGGGTTGATCCGAACGTACAAGTGGCCGCAGCCATTCAACGAATGACTGACCTGTTGTCTCATGTAGTAGAACATCAAGGTCAAAATCCTAATCATCAGCCGGAAAATCCTGGTAATCATACCGAGGGTGAGGATAAAGCTCTTGAACGATTTCAGAAGTTTTCGCCATCGAAATTCCTGGGAGGACCAAACCCCGATGTAGCCGAGAGGTGGTTAGAGAAGATGATTGATATCTTTGCCGCGCTACACTACACTGAGGAGCGACAGGTGACATTTGCCGTCTTCCAACTGGAGGGAGCGGCCCGATCTTGGTGGAACATCATAAGGATGAAATGGGAAAGAGAACAAACCCCAAGGACGTGGGTGAATTTCATGAGAGAGTTCAACACGAAATATTTCCCACCTCTGATCCAGGAAAAGAAGGAAGATGAGTTCATTAGGCTCCGCCAGGGAACTCAAACCGTCGCCGAATATGAGAGCCAGTTCACCAGGTTATCCAAGTTCGCTCCCGAGTTAATCGTGACAGAGCAAAGGAGGATAAGGCGTTTTGTCCAAGGATTAAACGTTGAGATTCAGAAGGCCCTCGCTGTAGCCCAACTCAATACCCTTAGTGATGCGGTGGAGAAAGCTCAACGAGTGGAAAGCGCAAGATTTCAAGTTAGAAACTTTCAAGCAAAGAAAAGGGGATTTCCTGGAAGTAGCTCAGAACAAGAGGATAAGGGTACGCCTCCTAAGATTGGAAGAGGAAACGGGGGAGCACAATTACCGAGGATGTCAAGTGGTGCCTCACAAAAAGGCTCAGTCTCCGCTTCCCGTGGTCCCTGCGGGTACTGTGGGAAGCCAAATCACACGGAGGATGTCTGCTGGAAGAAAGGAAGAAAATGTCTGCGTTGTGGGAGCGCAGATCATCAAATTGCAAATTGCCCAGGCCGAGCTCGAGAAGGGAGTAGGAGGCAACTGCCAACCACGACCAACCCTGACCAGTCGAAGGGGGAAAAGAATGGATCGAAAGTGTCAGCTCGGGTGTACTCCTTAGAACAACATCAAGTCTCTGACCCATTTGAGGACGTGGAAGGTAAGATTCTGGTATTCCACCGTTTACTCACTGTTTGCAATTTGGGAAGGAAGAATTCAATGAACTTGGCTAGTGAAGGGATACTGATTGCGATTGGTTAGCTAAGTATCATACTCAATTTGATTGCGAGAAGGAAGTAGTAAAATTTTTGTATCCCGAACAAGGCAATGATAAGGAATTTCGAGGACGAAATTCTGTTAAGGGGAAAAGAGTGTGAGAGCCCGTAAATTTTCTTATTTTCTAGACTTTGCTTTATTTAATTGCACGCCTTTTATGCATTTTCTTTATTAGAAAAATTTTCCAGATACTTTTTATGAGCAAATAGAGTTTTCAAGTTATTTTTCTAGTATAAATGAGTTCAAGAGAATTTTGGAGCGTATACCGGACGTGGGACCCACTAGTGTGGAAAGTTCGGTAAAATTCGGCCAATTGGGTTAAGTTTTGTATACATGGTTTAATTTACTAGGTGCTAAGAGATGATTAGAGGATACCATATGGATGAGAGTTGGAGAGACAAAAGGATAGAGTAGCATTAATGAGAGTGACAAGTGTCACTTTGTTATTTGGTTGGACTTTGACCTTTGGACCAACTTTACCAATAAATCAAAATTGACCAAAATTTCTCCATTTTATTGCTTGCTTTGGCCAAACCTTGAAGAGGAAACATCAAGCAAAACCTTTCATCTTGCATCTTCAAATTTTTGCCCAATCTTGAGTTCCAACCATTAGCATCTTAAATTACTCCATAAAACTTCTTGCTAGAAAGGATTAAGAAGGATTGGTGGAGTTGTTTTGGAAAGGGAAGCACTAACCTACCAAATTTCTTGGGGTTTTAAGGTATTTTGCCAAGAACATCCTCTTTACTTCAATTAATTGCTTATTAGTGGTTTTTAGTTGTTTTAGATGTTGTTTTGGGGAAGATTAGCACTTGAATGCATGAATTCCAGGTTAGGGTTTTGAATGATCCTGTTCTGTCCGGTTTTATTTGAGCATGTTAGAGGCCGAATCGGATCTTTCCCAAAACATGAAAGTTGTAGAGAATGATGTTTTATAGTAGCCTACAAAATTTCAGCTCAACCGGATTAACGTATCCTGTGAAAAGACCAAAATACCCCTGCTATCCTGTTTCTATTCGAACATGCTAATCAGCTTCTGTAATTGGTTGTTTTATCAGTAATACTACTGATTTGGTTGTTGATGTCTTCTTAAGAATTCTATCCTTGTGTCTTAGTTTTCTAATGGCTTTATAATTACCTGAATTGGAGTTGTGTGTGCTGAGATATGAGTGAATGAATCAGGACTGCTAGTTGAATTTCACAGTGAGTTTTGAACTGGAAAATCTGGAGTTGTTTTGGTAAATTTGACCTAGTTAGGGTGAGCACTGGACTGAGTGGTCTTCATGAAAGTTGTAGGTCCTTGTCTTAGCTTCGAAATGGTATAAATTTCATTCCAATCCGATAACTGTAGCTCCAGTTGTGTCCGTTCCGCTAAATGACGTCGAAACTATCTTTTGGTTTTAAGGTTTATAATTGGGGCTTTTCTAGGGTTTCTTTGTTGAGCTACCATTTGGTTGTTTTGAAGGGTATTGTGGCTCTAATTAAAGGTTTTTGATAATTTGTGATTGGGTGTTGAGGTTTGGTTGGAAAGTGAAGAAATACAAGGGAAATGCTGTCAAAATTTTCGCGGAGCTTCTGCACAGTCTCGGGAAATTTGCTATATCTTGATGTACGAATGTCGGAATTGAGCTCCGTTTGTTGCATTTTAAACTAGATTCATAGGGTTATAAACCGTGTAAATTTCAGACCCTGTTTCTGTCTGTGAAAATTATGGTGATTCTTCAAAATTGACTGAAATATTGTACCTGTTCTGTCTTCCACTGGATAAAGCAGCAACTTGCGACTTGAATTTGACTGACTTGCATTCCGAATCTTACAATGGTGTTCTCTGGAAAGTTATAGCCCTTTGAATGTATTTTCCAACGGTATAACTTTTACTAATTTTGGACTCACAAACCTTGAGATATGATTTTTCATATAGGTTTGTGCGAAACTGGAAAATCCTGCTTTCCTAGTATCGACTTTACTTTCATTTTCTACTTCAAATTTGGAGTTGGTCAGTCATTGTAGGTAGGGCTTTGAGGTTGTTCATGCCTTTAAGACTAATTGTTACCTTTTCACTCCGAGGTCACCTCTTTGCTTTGCATTAATGGCTCTTTTGACTAGGCATATGGCTCGTAACCGAGTCTCACTTGCAAATTCCATACTAGGTCTTGGAGTCGAGTCTTAAGTGTTTGCCTTAATTGTTCTAGGAGGTGCCGACGATTAAAGCCACACTTGGGAAGGAAACTTTTGAAGTTATCCTTATTTGAACTGGTGAGTGTACCACTCCCCTGAATTATTGCTAAACTGGTTTCCTGTACTTGCAAATTGCTAGTTGAATGTCTTTCCTGACTGTTTATCTTGTATGAGACGAGGGTGTACTTTATCACACTCGTTCTCTTGCCTGTACTGAACAAACTGGAATCTGTTACTTGTACTTGTTATGTACTTGAACTTGTTACTTGCACTTGTTATGATGTCGTTTGGAAGAGTATCCAACGACCTTCCTGTTAAACCTGAGCTCAACCTCATGGGGAGTTAATTAAATCGAGCCAGCGAGGGCTTGGTCGAGATAATTGACAATCCATGGGTGCCTGTTCCTGGGGGAATCTTTGGGTATTGAGACTCTTGATTCCGGTATACTCGAGTATTACCATTCCTGTTCCTGTTTGACGTTCGGGCCCGGTAAGGGGTATGTTTGGTGAACGGGATTTTGGCGTTAAAATGGTGATCTACTGGATTGGTTCCTTTATTTGAACGTTGACGGAGGGTCAACAGGGCTGGATCAAGTATTGCAACGGGGATTTGGCTCCTGAGAGCCACCTGTATCCTTGAAATTGTGATGTTCGTTCATTTCGTTTACTTGATGCGGATATGTGTCCTATAAATGTTTTCTCATGATTTCTACTGTTATATTTTTGGTACCTCATTGAGCTTCTAGCTCACCCCGTTTCGTTATCCTTGTTTTCCTTAGAGGAAATCACCTTTTGAAGACTATGATGTTTGAAGCATTTGTTGAGCTACTTTTAGTATTCTTTTGTATAGCTCCTCGATGGTTGGAAAACTTTAAATGTATTTTAACCAAACAATTCCCTTTTGAATTGTAAATTTGCAACCATGTGTATCTAAAAGTGTTTAACCATGTTCCTACGTTGATTTGGTTTGAAAATGTTCTTTTCTAGGGTTATCTAAAGTTGTTGTGCATGTTTGGGTTTCGGACAGTGAATGTTATCTTCTCGAAGTTCTTTTGAGCGGTTGGTAGGGTTTACGCTCGTTCCGGATCGGTGGTCCCGGCGAGAGCGGGGCAGGCGGTCCGCCGAACCCTTTGGTTCATCTTAGGGGGAGGTGGGGCTGTCACAGGTGGTATCAGAGCTGCTTCGCGTGGTCTCTGCGCGGAGTGAGCTTAGGCCAAGTGGTATTATGGTCCCTATTCCGTGAATGTGTACGAATGTTTAAGTGCTCTTTAGAGCATAAGCTTTGGATCATGAAATGTTATAGGTTTTAAACCTTTATCATGGTATTTGGAGACAATAGATCTGTAGGTCTAGTAATAATCTCGATTATAGAAGAATTACTCTTGGGACTGGCCAGCCCGAGTTGTGAATTATCTTATTTTGGGATTTTTATGCCCGACTACTAAATAGACGAGAGCCTAGGTTAGAAATGACTTGGGCGGACTAGAAATTCGATTCTATGGAACGTCATGTGATGTGTTAGGGTTTCATTACGGATGATTAACCATGCCTAAGATATAAATTGTATTATTCTCGTAGATTGTGCCCGAAACCCTAGAGAGGGACAGTTTTTAGTTGGTTGCTCTTGTACCATTGGCTTAGTTAGTATCACGAAGGATGTTTCCTTTTGCTTGTGTCTAATTGACTGCTACTGTGTGATCTGTTTGTGTTAGATGTGTTATATGTATATTGCCTACTTTCATCACTTGCACCTGCATACTTTGGTTTTAATACCGTATTCGTGGTCCAACCCTAGACTGGTTAAGCCATATGAAAGGCACCCGTAGTGGACGTGGTCGTGGTCGCGGAATTAGGCAACCCACGACTGAAGGGGATACTAGGGGAACTACGTCTGAACCAAACCCTGAACCTAGGGTTGATCTGAACGTACAAGTGGCCGCAGCCATTCAACGAATGACTGACCTGTTGTCTCATGTAGTAGAACATCAAGGTCAAAATCCTAATCATCAGCCGGAAAATCCTGGTAATCATACCGAGGGTGAGGATAAAGCTCTTGAACGATTTCAGAAGTTTTCGCCATCGAAATTCCTGGGAGGACCAAACCCCGATGTAGCCGAGAGGTGGTTAGAGAAGATGATTGATATCTTTGCAGCGCTACACTACACTGAGGAGCGATAGGTGACATTTGCCGTCTTCCAACTGGAGGGAGCGGCCCGATCTTGGTGGAACATCATAAGGATGAAATGGGAAAGAGAACAAACCCCAAGGACGTGGGTGAATTTCATGAGAGAGTTCAACACGAAGTATTTCCCACCTCTGATCCAGGAAAAGAAGGAAGATGAGTTCATTAGGCTCCGCCAGGGAACTCAAACCGTCGCCGAATATGAGAGCCAGTTCACCAGGTTATCCAAGTTCGCTCCCGAGTTAATCGTGACTGAGCAAAGGAGGATAAGGCGTTTTGTCCAAGGATTAAACGTTGAGATTCAGAAGGCCCTCGCTGTAGCCCAACTCAATACCTTTAGTGATGCGGTGGAGAAAGCTCAACGAGTGGAAAGCGCAAGATTTCAAGTTAGAAACTTTCAAGCAAAGAAAAGGGGATTTCCTAGAAGTAGCTCAGAACAAGAGGATAAGGGTACGCCTCCTAAGATTGGAAGAGGAAACGGGGGAGCACAATTACCGAGGATGTCAAGTGGTGCCTCACAAAAAGGCTCAGTCTCCGCTTCCCGTGGTCCCTGCGGGTACTGTGGGAAGCCAAATCACACGGAGGATGTCTGCTGGAAGAAAGGAAGAAAATGTCTGCGTTGTGGGAGCGCAGATCATCAAATTGCAAATTGCCCAGGCCGAGCTCGAGAAGGGAGTAGGAGGCAACTGCCAACCACGACCAACCCTGACCAGTCGAAGGGGGAAAAGAATGGATCGAAAGTGTCAGCTCGGGTGTACTCCTTAGAACAACATCAAGTCTCTGACCCATTTGAGGACGTGGAAGGTAAGATTCTGGTATTCCACCGTTTACTCACTGTTTGCAATTTGGGAAGGAAGAATTCAATGAACTTGGCTAGTGAAGGGATACTGATTGCGATTGGTTAGCTAAGTATCATACTCAATTTGATTGCGAGAAGGAAGTAGTAAAATTTTTGTATCCCGAACAAGGCAATGATAAGGAATTTCGAGGACGAAATTCTGTTAAGGGGAAAAGAGTGTGAGAGCCCGTAAATTTTCTTATTTTCTAGACTTTGCTTTATTTAATTGCACGCCTTTTATGCATTTTCTTTATTAGAAAAATTTTTCAGATACTTTTTATGAGCAAATAGAGTTTTCAAGTTATTTTTCTAGTATAAATGAGTTCAAGAGAATTTTGGAGCGTATACCGGACGTGGGACCCGCTAGTGTGGAAAGTTCGGTAAAATTCGGCCAATTGGGTTAAATTTTGTATACATGGTTTAATTTACTAGGTGCTAAGAGATGATTAGAGGATACCATATGGATGAGAGTTGGAGAGACAAAAGGATAGAGTAGCATTAATGAGAGTGACAAGTGTCACTTTGTTATTTGGTTGGACTTTGACCTTTGGACCAACTTTACCAATAAATCAAAATTGACCAAAATTTCTCCATTTTATTGCTTGCTTTGGCCAAACCTTGAAGAGGAAACATCAAGCAAAACCTTTCATCTTGCATCTTCAAATTTTTGCCCAATCTTGAGTTCCAACCATTAGCATCTTAAATTACTCCATAAAACTTCTTGCTAGAAAGGATTAAGAAGGATTGGTGGAGTTGTTTTGGAAAGGGAAGCACTAAGCTACCAAATTTCTTGGGGTTTTAAGGTATTTTGCCAAGAACATCCTCTTTACTTCAATTAATTGCTTATTAGTGGTTTTTAGTTGTTTTAGATGTTGTTTTGGGGAAGATTAGCACTTGAATGCATGAATTCCAGGTTAGGGTTTTGCATGACCCTGTTCTGTCCGGTTTTATTTGAGCATGTTAGAGGCCGAATCGGATCTTGCCCAAAACATGAAAGTTGTAGAGAATGATGTTTTATAGTAGACTACAAAATTTCAGCTCAATCGGAGTAACGTATCCTGTGAAAAGACCAAAATACCCCTGCTATCCTGTTTCTATTCGAACATGCTAATCAGCTTCTGTAATTGGTTGTTTTATCAGTAATACTACTGATTTGGTTGTTGATGTCTTCTTAAGAATTCTATCCTTGTGTCTTAGTTTTCTAATGGCTTTATAATTACCTGAATTAGAGTTGTGTGTGCTGAGATATGAGTGAATGAATCAGGACTGCTCGTTGAATTTCACAGTGAGTTTTGAACTGGAAAATCTGGAGTTGTTTTGGTAAATTTGACCTAGTTAGGGTGAGAACTGGACTGAGTGGTCTTCATGAAAGTTGTAGGTCCTTGTCTTAGCTTCGAAATGGTATAAATTGCATTCCAATCTGATAACTGTAGCTCCAGTTGTGTCCGTTCCGCTAAATGACGTCGAAACTATCTTTTGGTTTAAAGGTTTATATTTGGGGCTTTTCTAGGGTTTCTTTGTTGAGCTACCATTTGGTTGTTTTGAAGGGTATTGTGGCTCTAATTAAAGGTGTTTGATAATTTGTGATTGGGTGTTGAGGTTTGGTTGGAAAGTAAAGAAAGACAAGGGAAATGCTGTCAAAATTTTCGCGGAGCTTCTGCACAGTCGCGGGAAATTTGCTATATCTTGATGTAGGAATGTCGGAATTGAGTTCCGTTTGTTGCATTTTAAACTAGATTCATAGGGTTATAAACCGTGTAAATTTCAGACCCTGTTTCTGTCTGTGAAAATTATGGTGATTCTTCAAAATTGACTGAAATATTGTACCTGTTCTGTCTTCCACTGGATAAAGCAGCAACTTGCGACTTGAATTAGACTGACTTGCGTTCCGAATCTTACAATGGTGTTCTCTGGAAAGTTATAGCCCTTTGAATGTATTTTCCAACGGTATAACTTTTACTAATTTTGGACTCACAAACCTTGAGATATGATTTTTCATATAGGGTTGCGCGAAACTGGAAAATCCTGTTTTCCTAGTATCGACTTTACTTTCATTTTCTACTTCAAATTTGGAGTTGGTCAGTCATTGTAGGTAGGGCTTTGAGGTTGTTCATGCCTTTAAGACTAATTGTTACCTTTTCACTCCGAGGTCACCTCTTTGCTTTGCATTAATGGCTCTTTTGACTAGGCATATGGCTCGTAACCGAGTCTCACTTGCAAATTCCATACTAGGTCTTGGAGTCGAGTCTTAAGTGTTTGCCTTGATTGTTCTAGGAGGTGCCGACGATTAAAGCCACACTTGGGAAGGAAACTTTTGAAGTTATCCTTATTTGAACTGGTGAGTGTACCACTCCCCTGAATTATTGCTAAACTGGTTTCCTGTACTTGCAAATTGCTAGTTGAATGTCTTTCCTGACTGTTTATCTTGTATGAGACGAGGGTGTACTTTATCACACTCGTTCTCTTGCTTGTACTGAACAAACTGGAATATGTTACTTGTACTTGTTATGTACTTGAACTTGTTACTTGCACTTGTTATGATGTCGTTTGGAAGAGTATCCAACGACCTTCCTGTTAAACCTGAGCTCAACCTCATGGGGAGTTAATTAAATCGAGCCAGCGAGGGCTTGGTCGAGATAATTGACAATCCATGGGTGCCTGTTCCTGGGGGAATCTTTGGGTATTGAGACTCTTGATTCCGGTATACTCGAGTATTACCATTCCTGTTCCTGTTTGGCGTTCGGGCCCGGTAAGGGGTATGTTTGGTGAACGGGATTTTGGCGTTAAAGTGGTGATCTACTGGATTGGTTCCTTTATTTGAACGTTGACGGAGGGTCAACAGGGCTGGATCAAGTATTGCAACGGGGATTTGGCTCCTGAGAGCCACCTGTATCCTTGAAATTGTGATGTTCGTTCATTTCTTTTACTTGATGCGGATATGTGTCCTAGTAAATGTTTTCTCATGATTTCTACTGTTATATTTTTGGTACCTCATTGAACTTCTAGCTCACCCCGTTTCGTTATCCTTGTTTTCCTTAGAGGAAATCACCTTTTGAAGACTATGATGTTTGAAGCATTTGTTGAGCTAGTTTTAGTATTCTTTTGTATAGCTCCTCGATGGTTGGAAAACTTTAAATGTATTTTAACCAAACAATTCCCTTTTGAATTGTAAATTTGCAACCATGTGTATCTAAAAGTGTTTAACCATGTTCCTACGTTGATTTGGTTTGAAAATGTTCTTTTCTAGGGTTATCTAAAGTTGTTGTGCATGTTTGGGTTTCGGACAGTGAATGTTATCTTCTCGAAGTTCTTTTGAGCGGTTGGTAGGGTTTACGCTCGTTCCGGATCGGTGGTCCCGGCGAGAGCGGGGCAGGCGGTCCGCCGAACCCTTTGGTTCATCTTAGGGGGAGGTGGGGCTGTCACAGGTGGTATCAGAGCTGCTTCGCGTGGTCTCTGCGCGGAGTGAGCTTGGGCCAAGTGGTATTATGGTCCCTATTCCGTGAATGTGTACGAATGTTTAAGTGCTCTTTAGAGCATAAGCTTTGGATCATGAAATGTTATAGGTTTTAAACCTTTATCATGGTATTTGGAGACAATAGATCTGTAAGTCTAGTAATAATCTCGATTATAGATGAATTACTCTTGGGACTGGCCAGCCCGAGTTGTGAATTATCTTATTTTGGGATTTTTATGCCCGACTACTAAATAGACGAGAGCCTAGGTTAGAAATGACTTGGGCGGACTAGAAATTCGATTCTATGGAACGTCATGTGATGTGTTAGGGTTTCATTACGGATGATTAACCATGCCTAAGATATAAATTGTATTATTCTCGTAGATTGTGCCCGAAAGCCTAGAGAGGGACAGTTTTTAGTTGGTTGCTCTTGTACCATTGTCTTAGTTAGTATCACGAAGGATGTTTCCTTTTGCTTGTGTCTAATTGACTGCTACTGTGTGATCTGTTTGTGTTAGATGTGTTATATGTATATTGCCTACTTTCATCACTTGCACCTGCATACTTTGGTTTTAATACCGTATTCGTGGTCCAACCCTAGACTGGTTAAGCCATATGAAAGGCACCCGTAGTGGACGTGGTCGTGGTCGCGGAATTAGGCAACCCACGACTGAAGGGGATACTAGGGGAACTACGTCTGAACCAAACCCTGAACCTAGGGTTGATCTGAACGTACAAGTGGCCGCAGCCATTCAACGAATGACTGACCTGTTGTCTCATGTAGTAGAACATCAAGGTCAAAATCCTAATCATCAGCCGGAAAATCCTGGTAATCATACCGAGGGTGAGGATAAAGCTCTTGAACGATTTCAGAAGTTTTCGCCATCGAAATTCCTGGGAGGACCAAACCCCGATGTAGCCGAGAGGTGGTTAGAGAAGATGATTGATATCTTTGCCGCGCTACACTACACTGAGGAGCGATAGGTGACATTTGCCGTCTTCCAACTGGAGGGAGCGGCCCGATCTTGGTGGAACATCATAAGGATGAAATGGGAAAGAGAACAAACCCCAAGGACGTGGGTGAATTTCATGAGAGAGTTCAACACGAAGTATTTCCCACCTCTGATCCAGGAAAAGAAGGAAGATGAGTTCATTAGGCTCCGCCAGGGAACTCAAACCGTCGCCGAATATGAGAGCCAGTTCACCAGGTTATCCAAGTTCGCTCCCGAGTTAATCGTGACTGAGCAAAGGAGGATAAGGCGTTTTGTCCAAGGATTAAACGTTGAGATTCAGAAGGCCCTCGCTGTAGCCCAACTCAATACCTTTAGTGATGCGGTGGAGAAAGCTCAACGAGTGGAAAGCGCAAGATTTCAAGTTAGAAACTTTCAAGCAAAGAAAAGGGGATTTCCTGGAAGTAGCTCAGAACAAGAGGATAAGGGTACGCCTCCTAAGATTGGAAGAGGAAACGGGGGAGCACAATTACCGAGGATGTCAAGTGGTGCCTCACAAAAAGGCTCAGTCTCCGCTTCCCGTGGTCCCTGCGGGTACTGTGGGAAGCCAAATCACACGGAGGATGTCTGCTGGAAGAAAGGAAGAAAATGTCTGCGTTGTGGGAGCGCAGATCATCAAATTGCAAATTGCCCAGGCCGAGCTCGAGAAGGGAGTAGGAGGCAACTGCCAACCACGACCAACCCTGACCAGTCGAAGGGGGAAAAGAATGGATCGAAAGTGTCAGCTCGGGTGTACTCCTTAGAACAACATCAAGTCTCTGACCCATTTGAGGACGTGGAAGGTAAGATTCTGGTATTCCACCGTTTACTCACTGTTTGCAATTTGGGAAGGAAGAATTCAATGAACTTGGCTAGTGAAGGGATACTGATTGCGATTGGTTAGCTAAGTATCATACTCAATTTGATTGCGAGAAGGAAGTAGTAAAATTTTTGTATCCCGAACAAGGCAATGATAAGGAATTTCGAGGACGAAATTCTGTTAAGGGGAAAAGAGTGTGAGAGCCCGTAAATTTTCTTATTTTCTAGACTTTGCTTTATTTAATTGCACGCCTTTTATGCATTTTCTTTATTAGAAAAATTTTTCAGATACTTTTTATGAGCAAATAGAGTTTTCAAGTTATTTTTCTAGTATAAATGAGTTCAAGAGAATTTTGGAGCGTATACCGGACGTGGGACCCGCTAGTGTGGAAAGTTCGGTAAAATTCGGCCAATTGGGTTAAGTTTTGTATACATGGTTTAATTTACTAGGTGCTAAGAGATGATTAGAGGATACCATATGGATGAGAGTTGGAGAGACAAAAGGATAGAGTAGCATTAATGAGAGTGACAAGTGTCACTTTGTTATTTGGTTGGACTTTGACCTTTGGACCAACTTTACCAATAAATCAAAATTGACCAAAATTTCTCCATTTTATTGCTTGCTTTGGCCAAACCTTGAAGAGGAAACATCAAGCAAAACCTTTCATCTTGCATCTTCAAATTTTTGCCCAATCTTGAGTTCCAACCATTAGCATCTTAAATTACTCCATAAAACTTCTTGCTAGAAAGGATTAAGAAGGATTGGTGGAGTTGTTTTGGAAAGGGAAGCACTAAGCTACCAAATTTCTTGGGGTTTTAAGGTATTTTGCCAAGAACATCCTCTTTACTTCAATTAATTGCTTATTAGTGGTTTTTAGTTGTTTTAGATGTTGTTTTGGGGAAGATTAGCACTTGAATGCATGAATTCCAGGTTAGGGTTTTGAATGACCCTGTTCTGTCCGGTTTTATTTGAGCATGTTAGAGGCCGAATCGGATCTTGCCCAAAACATGAAAGTTGTAGAGAATGATGTTTTATAGTAGACTACAAAATTTCAGCTCAATCGGAGTAACGTATCCTGTGAAAAGACCAAAATACCCCTGCTATCCTGTTTCTATTCGAACATGCTAATCAGCTTTTGTAATTGGTTGTTTTATCAGTAATACTACTGATTTGGTTGTTGATGTCTTCTTAAGAATTCTATCCTTGTGTCTTAGTTTTCTAATGGCTTTATAATTACCTGAATTGGAGTTGTGTGTGCTGAGATATGAGTGAATGAATCAGGACTGCTCGTTGAATTTCACAGTGAGTTTTGAACTGGAAAATCTGGAGTTGTTTTGGTAAATTTGACCTAGTTAGGGTGAGAACTGGACTGAGTGGTCTTCATGAAAGTTGTAGGTCCTTGTCTTAGCTTCGAAATGGTATAAATTGCATTCCAATCGGATAACTGTAGCTCCAGTTGTATCCGTTCCGCTAAATGACGTCGAAACTATCTTTTGGTTTAAAGGTTTATAATTGGGGCTTTTCTAGGGTTTCTTTGTTGAGCTACCATTTGGTTGTTTTGAAGGGTATTGTGGCTCTAATTAAAGGTGTTTGATAATTTGTGATTGGGTGTTGAGGTTTGGTTGGAAAGTAAAGAAAGACAAAGGAAATGCTGTCAAAATTTTCGCGGAGCTTCTGCACAGTCGCGGGAAATTTGCTATATCTTGATGTAGGAATGTCGGAATTGAGTTCCGTTTGTTGCATTTTAAACTAGATTCATAGGGTTATAAACAGTGTAAATTTCAGACCCTGTTTCTGTCTGTGAAAATTATGGTGATTCTTCAAAATTGACTGAAATATTGTACCTGTTCTGTCTTCCACTGGATAAAGCAGCAACTTGCGACTTGAATTTGACTGACTTGCGTTCCGAATCTTACAATGGTGTTCTCTGGAAAGTTATAGCCCTTTGAATGTATTTTCCAACGGTATAACTTTTACTAATTTTGGACTCACAAACCTTGAGATATGATTTTTCATATAGGGTTGCGCGAAACTGGAAAATCCTGTTTTCCTAGTATCGACTTTACTTTCATTTTCTACTTCAAATTTGGAGTTGGTCAGTCATTGTAGGTAGGGCTTTGAGGTTGTTCATGCCTTTAAGACTAATTGTTACCTTTTCAATCCGAGGTCACCTCTTTGCTTTGCATTAATGGCTCTTTTGACTAGGCATATGGCTCGTAACCGAGTCTCACTTGCAAATTCCATACTAGGTCTTGGAGTCGAGTCTTAAGTGTTTGCCTTGATTGTTCTAGGAGGTGCCGACGATTAAAGCCACACTTGGGAAGGAAACTTTTGAAGTTATCCTTATTTGAACTGGTGAGTGTACCACTCCCCTGAATTATTGCTAAACTGGTTTCCTGTACTTGCAAATTGCTAGTTGAATGTCTTTCCTGACTGTTTATCTTGTATGAGACGAGGGTGTACTTTATCACACTCGTTCTCTTGCTTGTACTGAACAAACTGGAATATGTTACTTGTACTTGTTATGTACTTGAACTTGTTACTTGCACTTGTTATGATGTCGTTTGGAAGAGTATCCAACGACCTTCCTGTTAAACCTGAGCTCAACCTCATGGGGAGTTAATTAAATCGAGCCAGCGAGGGCTTGGTCGAGATAATTGACAATCCATGGGTGCCTGTTCCTGGGGGAATCTTTGGGTATTGAGACTCTTGATTCCGGTATACTCGAGTATTACCATTCCTATTCCTGTTTGGCGTTCGGGCCCGGTAAGGGGTATGTTTGGTGAACGGGATTTTGGCGTTAAAGTGGTGATCTACTGGATTGGTTCCTTTATTTGAACGTTGACGGAGGGTCAACAGGGCTGGATCAAGTATTGCAACGGGAATTTGGCTCCTGAGAGCCACCTGTATCCTTGAAATTGTGATGTTCGTTCATTTCTTTTACTTGATGTGGATATGTGTCCTGTAAATGTTTTCTCATGATTTCTACTGTTATATTTTTGGTACCTCATTGAACTTCTAGCTCACCCCGTTTCGTTATCCTTGTTTTCCTTAGAGGAAATCACCTTTTGAAGACTATGATGTTTGAAGCATTTGTTGAGCTAGTTTTAGTATTCTTTTGTATAGCTCCTCGATGGTTGGAAAACTTTAAATGTATTTTAACCAAACAATTCCCTTTTGAATTGTAAATTTGCAACCATGTGTATCTAAAAGTGTTTAACCATGTTCCTACGTTGATTTGGTTTGAAAATGTTCTTTTCTAGGGTTATCTAAAGTTGTTGTGCATGTTTGGGTTTCGGACAGTGAATGTTATCTTCTCGAAGTTCTTTTGAGCGGTTGGTAGGGTTTACGCTCGTTCCGGATCGGTGGTCCCGGCGAGAGCGGGGCAGGCGGTCCGCCGAACCCTTTGGTTCATCTTAGGGGGAGGTGGGGCTGTCACAGGTGGTATCAGAGCTGCTTCGCGTGGTCTCTGCGCGGAGTGAGCTTGGGCCAAGTGGTATTATGGTCCCTATTCCGTGAATGTGTTCGAATGTTTAAGTGCTCTTTAGAGCATAAGCTTTGGATCATGAAATGTTATAGGTTTTAAACCTTTATCATGGTATTTGGAGACAATAGATCTGTAAGTCTAGTAATAATCTCGATTATAGATGAATTACTCTTGGGACTGGCCAGCCCGAGTTGTGAATTATCTTATTTTGGGATTTTTATGCCCGACTACTAAATAGACGAGAGCCTAGGTTAGAAATGACTTGGGCGGACTAGAAATTCGATTCTATGGAACGTCATGTGATGTGTTAGGGTTTCATTACGGATGATTAACCATGCCTAAGATATAAATTGTATTATTCTCGTAGATTGTGCCCGAAAGCCTAGAGAGGGACAGTTTTTAGTTGGTTGCTCTTGTACCATTGTCTTAGTTAGTATCACGAAGGATGTTTCCTTTTGCTTGTGTCTAATTGACTGCTACTGTGTGATCTGTTTGTGTTAGATGTGTTATATGTATATTGCCTACTTTCATCACTTGCACCTGCATACTTTGGTTTTAATACCGTATTCGTGGTCCAACCCTAGACTGGTTAAGCCATATGAAAGGCACCCGTAGTGGACGTGGTCGTGGTCGCGGAATTAGGCAACCCACGACTGAAGGGGATACTAGGGGAACTACGTCTGAACCAAACCCTGAACCTAGGGTTGATCCGAACGTACAAGTGGCCGCAGCCATTCAACGAATGACTGACCTGTTGTCTCATGTAGTAGAACATCAAGGTCAAAATCCTAATCATCAGCCGAAAAATCCTGGTAATCATACCGAGGGTGAGGATAAAGCTCTTGAACGATTTCAGAAGTTTTCGCCATCGAAATTCCTGGGAGGACCAAACCCCGATGGAGCCGAGAGGTGGTTAGAGAAGATGATTGATATCTTTGCCGCGCTACACTACACTGAGGAGCGACAGGTGACATTTGCCGTCTTCCAACTGGAGGGAGCGGCCCGATCTTGGTGGAACATCATAAGGATGAAATGGGAAAGAGAACAAACCCCAAGGACGTGGGTGAATTTCATGAGAGAGTTCAACACGAAGTATTTCCCACCTCTGATCCAGGAAAAGAAGGAAGATGAGTTCATTAGGCTCCGCCAGGGAACTCAAACCGTCGCCGAATATGAGAGCCAGTTCACCAGGTTATCCAAGTTCGCTCCCGAGTTAATCGTGACTGAGCAAAGGAGGATAAGGCGTTTTGTCCAAGGATTAAACGTTGAGATTCAGAAGGCCCTCGCTGTAGCCCAACTCAATACCCTTAGTGATGCGGTGGAGAAAGCTCAACGAGTGGAAAGCGCAAGATTTCAAGTTAGAAACTTTCAAGCAAAGAAAAGGGGATTTCCTGGAAGTAGCTCAGAACAAGAGGATAAGGGTACGCCTCCTAAGATTGGAAGAGGAAACGGGGGAGCACAATTACCGAGGATGTCAAGTGGTGCCTCACAAAAAGGCTCAGTCTCCGCTTCCCGTGGTCCCTGCGGGTACTGTGGGAAGCCAAATCACACGGAGGATGTCTGCTGGAAGAAAGGAAGAAAATGTCTGCGTTGTGGGAGCGCAGATCATCAAATTGCAAATTGCCCAGGCCGAGCTCGAGAAGGGAGTAGGAGGCAACTGCCAACCACGACCAACCCTGACCAGTCGAAGGGGGAAAAGAATGGATCGAAAGTGTCAGCTCGGGTGTACTCCTTAGAACAACATCAAGTCTCTGACCCATTTGAGGACGTGGAAGGTAAGATTCTGGTATTCCACCGTTTACTCACTGTTTGCAATTTGGGAAGGAAGAATTCAATGAACTTGGCTAGTGAAGGGATACTGATTGCGATTGGTTAGCTAAGTATCATACTCAATTTGATTGCGAGAAGGAAGTAGTAAAATTTTTGTATCCCGAACAAGGCAATGATAAGGAATTTCGAGGACGAAATTCTGTTAAGGGGAAAAGAGTGTGAGAGCCCGTAAATTTTCTTATTTTCTAGACTTTGCTTTATTTAATTGCACGCCTTTTATGCATTTTCTTTATTAGAAAAATTTTCCAGATACTTTTTATGAGCAAATAGAGTTTTCAAGTTATTTTTCTAGTATAAATGAGTTCAAGAGAATTTTGGAGCGTATACCGGACGTGGGACCCGCTAGTGTGGAAAGTTCGGTAAAATTCGGCCAATTGGGTTAAGTTTTGTATACATGGTTTAATTTACTAGGTGCTAAGAGATGATTAGAGGATACCATATGGATGAGAGTTGGAGAGACAAAAGGATAGAGTAGCATTAATGAGAGTGACAAGTGTCACTTTGTTATTTGGTTGGACTTTGACCTTTGGACCAACTTTACCAATAAATCAAAATTGACCAAAATTTCTCCATTTTATTGCTTGCTTTGGCCAAACCTTGAAGAGGAAACATCAAGCAAAACCTTTCATCTTGCATCTTCAAATTTTTGCCCAATCTTGAGTTCCAACCATTAGCATCTTAAATTACTCCATAAAACTTCTTGCTAGAAAGGATTAAGAAGGATTGGTGGAGTTGTTTTGGAAAGGGAAGCACTAAGCTACCAAATTTCTTGGGGTTTTAAGGTATTTTGCCAAGAACATCCTCTTTACTTCAATTAATTGCTTATTAGTGGTTTTTAGTTGTTTTAGATGTTGTTTTGGGGAAGATTAGCACTTGAATGCATGAATTCCAGGTTAGGGTTTTGAATGACCCTGTTCTGTCCGGTTTTATTTGAGCATGTTAGAGGCCGAATCGGATCTTGCCCAAAACATGAAAGTTGTAGAGAATGATGTTTTATAGTAGACTACAAAATTTCAGCTCAATCGGAGTAACGTATCCTGTGAAAAGACCAAAATACCCCTGCTATCCTGTTTCTATTCGAACATGCTAATCAGCTTTTGTAATTGGTTGTTTTATCAGTAATACTACTGATTTGGTTGTTGATGTCTTCTTAAGAATTCTATCCTTGTGTCTTAGTTTTCTAATGGCTTTATAATTACCTGAATTGGAGTTGTGTGTGCTGAGATATGAGTGAATGAATCAGGACTGCTCGTTGAATTTCACAGTGAGTTTTGAACTGGAAAATCTGGAGTTGTTTTGGTAAATTTGACCTAGTTAGGGTGAGAACTGGACTGAGTGGTCTTCATGAAAGTTGTAGGTCCTTGTCTTAGCTTCGAAATGGTATAAATTGCATTCCAATCGGATAACTGTAGCTCCAGTTGTATCCGTTCCGCTAAATGACGTCGAAACTATCTTTTGGTTTAAAGGTTTATAATTGGGGCTTTTCTAGGGTTTCTTTGTTGAGCTACCATTTGGTTGTTTTGAAGGGTATTGTGGCTCTAATTAAAGGTGTTTGATAATTTGTGATTGGGTGTTGAGGTTTGGTTGGAAAGTAAAGAAAGACAAAGGAAATGCTGTCAAAATTTTCGCGGAGCTTCTGCACAGTCGCGGGAAATTTGCTATATCTTGATGTAGGAATGTCGGAATTGAGTTCCGTTTGTTGCATTTTAAACTAGATTCATAGGGTTATAAACAGTGTAAATTTCAGACCCTGTTTCTGTCTGTGAAAATTATGGTGATTCTTCAAAATTGACTGAAATATTGTACCTGTTCTGTCTTCCACTGGATAAAGCAGCAACTTGCGACTTGAATTTGACTGACTTGCGTTCCGAATCTTACAATGGTGTTCTCTGGAAAGTTATAGCCCTTTGAATGTATTTTCCAACGGTATAACTTTTACTAATTTTGGACTCACAAACCTTGAGATATGATTTTTCATATAGGGTTGCGCGAAACTGGAAAATCCTGTTTTCCTAGTATCGACTTTACTTTCATTTTCTACTTCAAATTTGGAGTTGGTCAGTCATTGTAGGTAGGGCTTTGAGGTTGTTCATGCCTTTAAGACTAATTGTTACCTTTTCAATCCGAGGTCACCTCTTTGCTTTGCATTAATGGCTCTTTTGACTAGGCATATGGCTCGTAACCGAGTCTCACTTGCAAATTCCATACTAGGTCTTGGAGTCGAGTCTTAAGTGTTTGCCTTGATTGTTCTAGGAGGTGCCGACGATTAAAGCCACACTTGGGAAGGAAACTTTTGAAGTTATCCTTATTTGAACTGGTGAGTGTACCACTCCCCTGAATTATTGCTAAACTGGTTTCCTGTACTTGCAAATTGCTAGTTGAATGTCTTTCCTGACTGTTTATCTTGTATGAGACGAGGGTGTACTTTATCACACTCGTTCTCTTGCTTGTACTGAACAAACTGGAATATGTTACTTGTACTTGTTATGTACTTGAACTTGTTACTTGCACTTGTTATGATGTCGTTTGGAAGAGTATCCAACGACCTTCCTGTTAAACCTGAGCTCAACCTCATGGGGAGTTAATTAAATCGAGCCAGCGAGGGCTTGGTCGAGATAATTGACAATCCATGGGTGCCTGTTCCTGGGGGAATCTTTGGGTATTGAGACTCTTGATTCCGGTATACTCGAGTATTACCATTCCTATTCCTGTTTGGCGTTCGGGCCCGGTAAGGGGTATGTTTGGTGAACGGGATTTTGGCGTTAAAGTGGTGATCTACTGGATTGGTTCCTTTATTTGAACGTTGACGGAGGGTCAACAGGGCTGGATCAAGTATTGCAACGGGGATTTGGCTCCTGAGAGCCACCTGTATCCTTGAAATTGTGATGTTCGTTCATTTCTTTTACTTGATGTGGATATGTGTCCTGTAAATGTTTTCTCATGATTTCTACTGTTATATTTTTGGTACCTCATTGAACTTCTAGCTCACCCCGTTTCGTTATCCTTGTTTTCCTTAGAGGAAATCACCTTTTGAAGACTATGATGTTTGAAGCATTTGTTGAGCTAGTTTTAGTATTCTTTTGTATAGCTCCTCGATGGTTGGAAAACTTTAAATGTATTTTAACCAAACAATTCCCTTTTGAATTGTAAATTTGCAACCATGTGTATCTAAAAGTGTTTAACCATGTTCCTACGTTGATTTGGTTTGAAAATGTTCTTTTCTAGGGTTATCTAAAGTTGTTGTGCATGTTTGGGTTTCGGACAGTGAATGTTATCTTCTCGAAGTTCTTTTGAGCGGTTGGTAGGGTTTACGCTCGTTCCGGATCGGTGGTCCCGGCGAGAGCGGGGCAGGCGGTCCGCCGAACCCTTTGGTTCATCTTAGGGGGAGGTGGGGCTGTCACAGGTGGTATCAGAGCTGCTTCGCGTGGTCTCTGCGCGGAGTGAGCTTGGGCCAAGTGGTATTATGGTCCCTATTCCGTGAATGTGTACGAATGTTTAAGTGCTCTTTAGAGCATAAGCTTTGGATCATGAAATGTTATAGGTTTTAAACCTTTATCATGGTATTTGGAGACAATAGATCTGTAAGTCTAGTAATAATCTCGATTATAGATGAATTACTCTTGGGACTGGCCAGCCCGAGTTGTGAATTATCTTATTTTGGGATTTTTATGCCCGACTACTAAATAGACGAGAGCCTAGGTTAGAAATGACTTGGGCGGACTAGAAATTCGATTCTATGGAACGTCATGTGATGTGTTAGGGTTTCATTACGGATGATTAACCATGCCTAAGATATAAATTGTATTATTCTCGTAGATTGTGCCCGAAAGCCTAGAGAGGGACAGTTTTTAGTTGGTTGCTCTTGTACCATTGTCTTAGTTAGTATCACGAAGGATGTTTCCTTTTGCTTGTGTCTAATTGACTGCTACTGTGTGATCTGTTTGTGTTAGATGTGTTATATGTATATTGCCTACTTTCATCACTTGCACCTGCATACTTTGGTTTTAATACCGTATTCGTGGTCCAACCCTAGACTGGTTAAGCCATATGAAAGGCACCCGTAGTGGACGTGGTCGTGGTCGCGGAATTAGGCAACCCACGACTGAAGGGGATACTAGGGGAACTACGTCTGAACCAAACCCTGAACCTAGGGTTGATCCGAACGTACAAGTGGCCGCAGCCATTCAACGAATGACTGACCTGTTGTCTCATGTAGTAGAACATCAAGGTCAAAATCCTAATCATCAGCCGGAAAATCCTGGTAATCATACCGAGGGTGAGGATAAAGCTCTTGAACGATTTCAGAAGTTTTCGCCATCGAAATTCCTGGGAGGACCAAACCCCGATGTAGCCGAGAGGTGGTTAGAGAAGATGATTGATATCTTTGCCGCGCTACACTACACTGAGGAGCGACAGGTGACATTTGCCGTCTTCCAACTGGAGGGAGCGGCCCGATCTTGGTGGAACATCATAAGGATGAAATGGGAAAGAGAACAAACCCCAAGGACGTGGGTGAATTTCATGAGAGAGTTCAACACGAAGTATTTCCCACCTCTGATCCAGGAAAAGAAGGAAGATGAGTTCATTAGGCTCCGCCAGGGAACTCAAACCGTCGCCGAATATGAGAGCCAGTTCACCAGGTTATCCAAGTTCGCTCCCGAGTTAATCGTGACAGAGCAAAGGAGGATAAGGCGTTTTGTCCAAGGATTAAACGTTGAGATTCAGAAGGCCCTCGCTGTAGCCCAACTCAATACCCTTAGTGATGCGGTGGAGAAAGCTCAACGAGTGGAAAGCGCAAGATTTCAAGTTAGAAACTTTCAAGCAAAGAAAAGGGGATTTCCTGGAAGTAGCTCAGAACAAGAGGATAAGGGTACGCCTCCTAAGATTGGAAGAGGAAACGGGGGAGCACAATTACCGAGGATGTCAAGTGGTGCCTCACAAAAAGGCTCAGTCTCCGCTTCCCGTGGTCCCTGCGGGTACTGTGGGAAGCCAAATCACACGGAGGATGTCTGCTGGAAGAAAGGAAGAAAATGTCTGCGTTGTGGGAGCGCAGATCATCAAATTGCAAATTGCCCAGGCCGAGCTCGAGAAGGGAGTAGGAGGCAACAGCCAACCACGACCAACCCTGACCAGTCGAAGGGGGAAAAGAATGGATCGAAAGTGTCAGCTCGGGTGTACTCCTTAGAACAACATCAAGTCTCTGACCCATTTGAGGACGTGGAAGGTAAGATTCTGGTATTCCACCGTTTACTCACTGTTTGCAATTTGGGAAGGAAGAATTCAATGAACTTGGCTAGTGAAGGGATACTGATTGCGATTGGTTAGCTAAGTATCATACTCAATTTGATTGCGAGAAGGAAGTAGTAAAATTTTTGTATCCCGAACAAGGCAATGATAAGGAATTTCGAGGACGAAATTCTGTTAAGGGGAAAAGAGTGTGAGAGCCCGTAAATTTTCTTATTTTCTAGACTTTGCTTTATTTAATTGCACGCCTTTTATGCATTTTCTTTATTAGAAAAATTTTCCAGATACTTTTTATGAGCAAATAGAGTTTTCAAGTTATTTTTCTAGTATAAATGAGTTCAAGAGAATTTTGGAGCGTATACCGGACGTGGGACCCGCTAGTGTGGAAAGTTCGGTAAAATTCGGCCAATTGGGTTAAGTTTTGTATACATGGTTTAATTTACTAGGTGCTAAGAGATGATTAGAGGATACCATATGGATGAGAGTTGGAGAGACAAAAGGATAGAGTAGCATTAATGAGAGTGACAAGTGTCACTTTGTTATTTGGTTGGACTTTGACCTTTGGACCAACTTTACCAATAAATCAAAATTGACCAAAATTTCTCCATTTTATTGCTTGCTTTGGCCAAACCTTGAAGAGGAAACATCAAGCAAAACCTTTCATCTTGCATCTTCAAATTTTTGCCCAATCTTGAGTTCCAACCATTAGCATCTTAAATTACTCCATAAAACTTCTTGCTAGAAAGGATTAAGAAGGATTGGTGGAGTTGTTTTGGAAAGGGAAGCACTAAGCTACCAAATTTCTTGGGGTTTTAAGGTATTTTGCCAAGAACATCCTCTTTACTTCAATTAATTGCTTATTAGTGGTTTTTAGTTGTTTTAGATGTTGTTTTGGGGAAGATTAGCACTTGAATGCATGAATTCCAGGTTAGGGTTTTGAATGACCCTGTTCTGTCCGGTTTTATTTGAGCATGTTAGAGGCCGA
Source organism: Coffea arabica (assembly GCF_036785885.1). NCBI lineage: Eukaryota > Viridiplantae > Streptophyta > Magnoliopsida > Gentianales > Rubiaceae > Coffea > Coffea arabica. Next base: position 25,792,586 of record NC_092321.1, read on the forward strand.
ATCGGATCTTGCCCAAAACATGAAAGTTGTAGAGAATGATGTTTTATAGTAGACTACAAAATTTCAGCTCAATCGGAGTAACGTATCCTGTGAAAAGACCAAAATACCCCTGCTATCCTGTTTCTATTCGAACATGCTAATCAGCTTCTGTAATTGGTTGTTTTATCAGTAATACTACTGATTTGGTTGTTGATGTCTTCTTAAGAATTCTATCCTTGTGTCTTAGTTTTCTAATGGCTTTATAATTACCTGAATTGGAGTTGTGTGTGCTGAGATATGAGTGAATGAATCAGGACTGCTCGTTGAATTTCACAGTGAGTTTTGAACTGGAAAATCTGGAGTTGTTTTGGTAAATTTGACCTAGTTAGGGTGAGAACTGGACTGAGTGGTCTTCATGAAAGTTGTAGGTCCTTGTCTTAGCTTCGAAATGGTATAAATTGCATTCCAATCGGATAACTGTAGCTCCAGTTGTATCCGTTCCGCTAAATGACGTCGAAACTATCTTTTGGTTTAAAGGTTTATAATTGGGGCTTTTCTAGGGTTTCTTTGTTGAGCTACCATTTGGTTGTTTTGAAGGGTATTGTGGCTCTAATTAAAGGTGTTTGATAATTTGTGATTGGGTGTTGAGGTTTGGTTGGAAAGTAAAGAAAGACAAGGGAAATGCTGTCAAAATTTTCGCGGAGCTTCTGCACAGTCTCGGGAAATTTGCTATATCTTGATGTAGGAATGTCGGAATTGAGTTCCGTTTGTTGCATTTTAAACTAGATTCATAGGGTTATAAACCGTGTAAATTTCAGACCCTGTTTCTGTCTGTGAAAATTATGGTGATTCTTCAAAATTGACTGAAATATTGTACCTGTTCTGTCTTCCACTGGATAAAGCAGCAACTTGCGACTTGAATTTGACTGACTTGCGTTCCGAATCTTACAATGGTGTTCTCTGGAAAGTTATAGCCCTTTGAATGTATTTTCCAACGGTATAACTTTTACTAATTTTGGACTCACAAACCTTGAGATATGATTTTTCATATAGGGTTGCGCGAAACTGGAAAATCCTGTTTTCCTAGTATCGACTTTACTTTCATTTTCTACTTCAAATTTGGAGTTGGTCAGTCATTGTAGGTAGGGCTTTGAGGTTGTTCATGCCTTTAAGACTAATTGTTACCTTTTCAATCCGAGGTCACCTCTTTGCTTTGCATTAATGGCTCTTTTGACTAGGCATATGGCTCGTAACCGAGTCTCACTTGCAAATTCCATACTAGGTCTTGGAGTCGAGTCTTAAGTGTTTGCCTTGATTGTTCTAGGAGGTGCCGACGATTAAAGCCACACTTGGGAAGGAAACTTTTGAAGTTATCCTTATTTGAACTGGTGAGTGTACCACTCCCCTGAATTATTGCTAAACTGGTTTCCTGTACTTGCAAATTGCTAGTTGAATGTCTTTCCTGACTGTTTATCTTGTATGAGACGAGGGTGTACTTTATCACACTCGTTCTCTTGCTTGTACTGAACAAACTGGAATATGTTACTTGTACTTGTTATGTACTTGAACTTGTTACTTGCACTTGTTATGATGTCGTTTGGAAGAGTATCCAACGACCTTCCTGTTAAACCTGAGCTCAACCTCATGGGGAGTTAATTAAATCGAGCCAGCGAGGGCTTGGTCGAGATAATTGACAATCCATGGGTGCCTGTTCCTGGGGGAATCTTTGGGTATTGAGACTCTTGATTCCGGTATACTCGAGTATTACCATTCCTATTCCTGTTTGGCGTTCGGGCCCGGTAAGGGGTATGTTTGGTGAACGGGATTTTGGCGTTAAAGTGGTGATCTACTGGATTGGTTCCTTTATTTGAACGTTGACGGAGGGTCAACAGGGCTGGATCAAGTATTGCAACGGGGATTTGGCTCCTGAGAGCCACCTGTATCCTTGAAATTGTGATGTTCGTTCATTTCTTTTACTTGATGTGGATATGTGTCCTGTAAATGTTTTCTCATGATTTCTACTGTTATATTTTTGGTACCTCATTGAGCTTCTAGCTCACCCCGTTTCGTTATCCTTGTTTTCCTTAGAGGAAATCACCTTTTGAAGACTATGATGTTTGAAGCATTTGTTGAGCTAGTTTTAGTATTCTTTTGTATAGCTCCTCGATGGTTGGAAAACTTTAAATGTATTTTAACCAAACAATTCCCTTTTGAATTGTAAATTTGCAACCATGTGTATCTAAAAGTGTTTAACCATGTTCCTACGTTGATTTGGTTTGAAAATGTTCTTTTCTAGGGTTATCTAAAGTTGTTGTGCATGTTTGGGTTTCGGACAGTGAATGTTATCTTCTCGAAGTTCTTTTGAGCGGTTGGTAGGGTTTACGCTCGTTCCGGATCGGTGGTCCCGGCGAGAGCGGGGCAGGCGGTCCGCCGAACCCTTTGGTTCATCTTAGGGGGAGGTGGGGCTGTCACAGGTGGTATCAGAGCTGCTTCGCGTGGTCTCTGCGCGGAGTGAGCTTGGGCCAAGTGGTATTATGGTCCCTATTCCGTGAATGTGTACGAATGTTTAAGTGCTCTTTAGAGCATAAGCTTTGGATCATGAAATGTTATAGGTTTTAAACCTTTATCATGGTATTTGGAGACAATAGATCTGTAGGTCTAGTAATAATCTCGATTATAGATGAATTACTCTTGGGACTGGCCAGCCCGAGTTGTGAATTATCTTATTTTGGGATTTTTATGCCCGACTACTAAATAGACGAGAGCCTAGGTTAGAAATGACTTGGGCGGACTAGAAATTCGATTCTATGGAACGTCATGTGATGTGTTAGGGTTTCATTACGGATGATTAACCATGCCTAAGATATAAATTGTATTATTCTCGTAGATTGTGCCCGAAACCCTAGAGAGGGACAGTTTTTAGTTGGTTGCTCTTGTACCATTGGCTTAGTTAGTATCACGAAGGATGTTTCCTTTTGCTTGTGTCTAATTGACTGCTACTGTGTGATCTGTTTGTGTTAGATGTGTTATATGTATATTGCCTACTTTCATCACTTGCACCTGCATACTTTGGTTTTAATACCGTATTCGTGGTCCAACCCTAGACTGGTTAAGCCATATGAAAGGCACCCGTAGTGGACGTGGTCGTGGTCGCGGAATTAGGCAACCCACGACTGAAGGGGATACTAGGGGAACTACGTCTGAACCAAACCCTGAACCTAGGGTTGATCCGAACGTACAAGTGGCCGCAGCCATTCAACGAATGACTGACCTGTTGTCTCATGTAGTAGAACATCAAGGTCAAAATCCTAATCATCAGCCGGAAAATCCTGGTAATCATACCGAGGGTGAGGATAAAGCTCTTGAACGATTTCAGAAGTTTTCGCCATCGAAATTCCTGGGAGGACCAAACCCCGATGTAGCCGAGAGGTGGTTAGAGAAGATGATTGATATCTTTGCCGCGCTACACTACACTGAGGAGCGACAGGTGACATTTGCCGTCTTCCAACTGGAGGGAGCGGCCCGATCTTGGTGGAACATCATAAGGATGAAATGGGAAAGAGAACAAACCCCAAGGACGTGGGTGAATTTCATGAGAGAGTTCAACACGAAGTATTTCCCACCTCTGATCCAGGAAAAGAAGGAAGATGAGTTCATTAGGCTCCGCCAGGGAACTCAAACCGTCGCCGAATATGAGAGCCAGTTCACCAGGTTATCCAAGTTCGCTCCCGAGTTAATCGTGACAGAGCAAAGGAGGATAAGGCGTTTTGTCCAAGGATTAAACGTTGAGATTCAGAAGGCCCTCGCTGTAGCCCAACTCAATACCCTTAGTGATGCGGTGGAGAAAGCTCAACGAGTGGAAAGCGCAAGATTTCAAGTTAGAAACTTTCAAGCAAAGAAAAGGGGATTTCCTGGAAGTAGCTCAGAACAAGAGGATAAGGGTACGCCTCCTAAGATTGGAAGAGGAAACGGGGGAGCACAATTACCGAGGATGTCAAGTGGTGCCTCACAAAAAGGCTCAGTCTCCGCTTCCCGTGGTCCCTGCGGGTACTGTGGGAAGCCAAATCACACGGAGGATGTCTGCTGGAAGAAAGGAAGAAAATGTCTGCGTTGTGGGAGCGCAGATCATCAAATTGCAAATTGCCCAGGCCGAGCTCGAGAAGGGAGTAGGAGGCAACAGCCAACCACGACCAACCCTGACCAGTCGAAGGGGGAAAAGAATGGATCGAAAGTGTCAGCTCGGGTGTACTCCTTAGAACAACATCAAGTCTCTGACCCATTTGAGGACGTGGAAGGTAAGATTCTGGTATTCCACCGTTTACTCACTGTTTGCAATTTGGGAAGGAAGAATTCAATGAACTTGGCTAGTGAAGGGATACTGATTGCGATTGGTTAGCTAAGTATCATACTCAATTTGATTGCGAGAAGGAAGTAGTAAAATGTTTGTATCCCGAACAAGGCAATGATAAGGAATTTCGAGGACGAAATTCTGTTAAGGGGAAAAGAGTGTGAGAGCCCGTAAATTTTCTTATTTTCTAGACTTTGCTTTATTTAATTGCACGCCTTTTATGCATTTTCTTTATTAGAAAAATTTTCCAGATACTTTTTATGAGCAAATAGAGTTTTCAAGTTATTTTTCTAGTATAAATGAGTTCAAGAGAATTTTGGAGCGTATACCGGACGTGGGACCCGCTAGTGTGGAAAGTTCGGTAAAATTCGGCCAATTGGGTTAAGTTTTGTATACATGGTTTAATTTACTAGGTGCTAAGAGATGATTAGAGGATACCATATGGATGAGAGTTGGAGAGACAAAAGGATAGAGTAGCATTAATGAGAGTGACAAGTGTCACTTTGTTATTTGGTTGGACTTTGACCTTTGGACCAACTTTACCAATAAATCAAAATTGACCAAAATTTCTCCATTTTATTGCTTGCTTTGGCCAAACCTTGAAGAGGAAACATCAAGCAAAACCTTTCATCTTGCATCTTCAAATTTTTGCCCAATCTTGAGTTCCAACCATTAGCATCTTAAATTACTCCATAAAACTTCTTGCTAGAAAGGATTAAGAAGGATTGGTGGAGTTGTTTTGGAAAGGGAAGCACTAAGCTACCAAATTTCTTGGGGTTTTAAGGTATTTTGCCAAGAACATCCTCTTTACTTCAATTAATTGCTTATTAGTGGTTTTTAGTTGTTTTAGATGTTGTTTTGGGGAAGATTAGCACTTGAATGCATGAATTCCAGGTTAGGGTTTTGAATGACCCTGTTCTGTCCGGTTTTATTTGAGCATGTTAGAGGCCGAATCGGATCTTGCCCAAAACATGAAAGTTGTAGAGAATGATGTTTTATAGTAGACTACAAAATTTCAGCTCAATCGGAGTAACGTATCCTGTGAAAAGACCAAAATACCCCTGCTATCCTGTTTCTATTCGAACATGCTAATCAGCTTCTGTAATTGGTTGTTTTATCAGTAATACTACTGATTTGGTTGTTGATGTCTTCTTAAGAATTCTATCCTTGTGTCTTAGTTTTCTAATGGCTTTATAATTACCTGAATTGGAGTTGTGTGTGCTGAGATATGAGTGAATGAATCAGGACTGCTCGTTGAATTTCACAGTGAGTTTTGAACTGGAAAATCTGGAGTTGTTTTGGTAAATTTGACCTAGTTAGGGTGAGAACTGGACTGAGTGGTCTTCATGAAAGTTGTAGGTCCTTGTCTTAGCTTCGAAATGGTATAAATTGCATTCCAATCGGATAACTGTAGCTCCAGTTGTATCCGTTCCGCTAAATGACGTCGAAACTATCTTTTGGTTTAAAGGTTTATAATTGGGGCTTTTCTAGGGTTTCTTTGTTGAGCTACCATTTGGTTGTTTTGAAGGGTATTGTGGCTCTAATTAAAGGTGTTTGATAATTTGTGATTGGGTGTTGAGGTTTGGTTGGAAAGTAAAGAAAGACAAGGGAAATGCTGTCAAAATTTTCGCGGAGCTTCTGCACAGTCTCGGGAAATTTGCTATATCTTGATGTAGGAATGTCGGAATTGAGTTCCGTTTGTTGCATTTTAAACTAGATTCATAGGGTTATAAACCGTGTAAATTTCAGACCCTGTTTCTGTCTGTGAAAATTATGGTGATTCTTCAAAATTGACTGAAATATTGTACCTGTTCTGTCTTCCACTGGATAAAGCAGCAACTTGCGACTTGAATTTGACTGACTTGCGTTCCGAATCTTACAATGGTGTTCTCTGGAAAGTTATAGCCCTTTGAATGTATTTTCCAACGGTATAACTTTTACTAATTTTGGACTCACAAACCTTGAGATATGATTTTTCATATAGGGTTGCGCGAAACTGGAAAATCCTGTTTTCCTAGTATCGACTTTACTTTCATTTTCTACTTCAAATTTGGAGTTGGTCAGTCATTGTAGGTAGGGCTTTGAGGTTGTTCATGCCTTTAAGACTAATTGTTACCTTTTCAATCCGAGGTCACCTCTTTGCTTTGCATTAATGGCTCTTTTGACTAGGCATATGGCTCGTAACCGAGTCTCACTTGCAAATTCCATACTAGGTCTTGGAGTCGAGTCTTAAGTGTTTGCCTTGATTGTTCTAGGAGGTGCCGACGATTAAAGCCACACTTGGGAAGGAAACTTTTGAAGTTATCCTTATTTGAACTGGTGAGTGTACCACTCCCCTGAATTATTGCTAAACTGGTTTCCTGTACTTGCAAATTGCTAGTTGAATGTCTTTCCTGACTGTTTATCTTGTATGAGACGAGGGTGTACTTTATCACACTCGTTCTCTTGCTTGTACTGAACAAACTGGAATATGTTACTTGTACTTGTTATGTACTTGAACTTGTTACTTGCACTTGTTATGATGTCGTTTGGAAGAGTATCCAACGACCTTCCTGTTAAACCTGAGCTCAACCTCATGGGGAGTTAATTAAATCGAGCCAGCGAGGGCTTGGTCGAGATAATTGACAATCCATGGGTGCCTGTTCCTGGGGGAATCTTTGGGTATTGAGACTCTTGATTCCGGTATACTCGAGTATTACCATTCCTATTCCTGTTTGGCGTTCGGGCCCGGTAAGGGGTATGTTTGGTGAACGGGATTTTGGCGTTAAAGTGGTGATCTACTGGATTGGTTCCTTTATTTGAACGTTGACGGAGGGTCAACAGGGCTGGATCAAGTATTGCAACGGGGATTTGGCTCCTGAGAGCCACCTGTATCCTTGAAATTGTGATGTTCGTTCATTTCTTTTACTTGATGTGGATATGTGTCCTGTAAATGTTTTCTCATGATTTCTACTGTTATATTTTTGGTACCTCATTGAGCTTCTAGCTCACCCCGTTTCGTTATCCTTGTTTTCCTTAGAGGAAATCACCTTTTGAAGACTATGATGTTTGAAGCATTTGTTGAGCTAGTTTTAGTATTCTTTTGTATAGCTCCTCGATGGTTGGAAAACTTTAAATGTATTTTAACCAAACAATTCCCTTTTGAATTGTAAATTTGCAACCATGTGTATCTAAAAGTGTTTAACCATGTTCCTACGTTGATTTGGTTTGAAAATGTTCTTTTCTAGGGTTATCTAAAGTTGTTGTGCATGTTTGGGTTTCGGACAGTGAATGTTATCTTCTCGAAGTTCTTTTGAGCGGTTGGTAGGGTTTACGCTCGTTCCGGATCGGTGGTCCCGGCGAGAGCGGGGCAGGCGGTCCGCCGAACCCTTTGGTTCATCTTAGGGGGAGGTGGGGCTGTCACAGGTGGTATCAGAGCTGCTTCGCGTGGTCTCTGCGCGGAGTGAGCTTGGGCCAAGTGGTATTATGGTCCCTATTCCGTGAATGTGTACGAATGTTTAAGTGCTCTTTAGAGCATAAGCTTTGGATCATGAAATGTTATAGGTTTTAAACCTTTATCATGGTATTTGGAGACAATAGATCTGTGGGTCTAGTAATAATCTCGATTATAGATGAATTACTCTTGGGACTGGCCAGCCCGAGTTGTGAATTATCTTATTTTGGGATTTTTATGCCCGACTACTAAATAGACGAGAGCCTAGGTTAGAAATGACTTGGGCGGACTAGAAATTCGATTCTATGGAACGTCATGTGATGTGTTAGGGTTTCATTACGGATGATTAACCATGCCTAAGATATAAATTGTATTATTCTCGTAGATTGTGCCCGAATCCCTAGAGAGGGACAGTTTTTAGTTGGTTGCTCTTGTACCATTGGCTTAGTTAGTATCACGAAGGATGTTTCCTTTTGCTTGTGTCTAATTGACTGCTACTGTGTGATCTGTTTGTGTTAGATGTGTTATATGTATATTGCCTACTTTCATCACTTGCACCTGCATACTTTGGTTTTAATACCGTATTCGTGGTCCAACCCTAGACTGGTTAAGCCATATGAAAGGCACCTGTAGTGGACGTGGTCGTGGTCGCGGAATTAGGCAACCCACGACTGAAGGGGATACTAGGGGAACTACGTCTGAACCAAACCCTGAACCTAGGGTTGATCCGAACGTACAAGTGGCCGCAGCCATTCAACGAATGACTGACCTGTTGTCTCATGTAGTAGAACATCAAGGTCAAAATCCTAATCATCAGCCGGAAAATCCTGGTAATCATACCGAGGGTGAGGATAAAGCTCTTGAACGATTTCAGAAGTTTTCGCCATCGAAATTCCTGGGAGGACCAAACCCCGATGTAGCCGAGAGGTGGTTAGAGAAGATGATTGATATCTTTGCCGCGCTACACTACACTGAGGAGCGACAGGTGACATTTGCCGTCTTCCAACTGGAGGGAGCGGCCCGATCTTGGTGGAACATCATAAGGATGAAATGGGAAAGAGAACAAACCCCAAGGACGTGGGTGAATTTCATGAGAGAGTTCAACACGAAGTATTTCCCACCTCTGATCCAGGAAAAGAAGGAAGATGAGTTCATTAGGCTCCGCCAGGGAACTCAAACCGTCGCCGAATATGAGAGCCAGTTCACCAGGTTATCCAAGTTCGCTCCCGAGTTAATCGTGACAGAGCAAAGGAGGATAAGGCGTTTTGTCCAAGGATTAAACGTTGAGATTCAGAAGGCCCTCGCTGTAGCCCAACTCAATACCCTTAGTGATGCGGTGGAGAAAGCTCAACGAGTGGAAAGCGCAAGATTTCAAGTTAGAAACTTTCAAGCAAAGAAAAGGGGATTTCCTGGAAGTAGCTCAGAACAAGAGGATAAGGGTACGCCTCCTAAGATTGGAAGAGGAAACGGGGGAGCACAATTACCGAGGATGTCAAGTGGTGCCTCACAAAAAGGCTCAGTCTCCGCTTCCCGTGGTCCCTGCGGGTACTGTGGGAAGCCAAATCACACGGAGGATGTCTGCTGGAAGAAAGGAAGAAAATGTCTGCGTTGTGGGAGCGCAGATCATCAAATTGCAAATTGCCCAGGCCGAGCTCGAGAAGGGAGTAGGAGGCAACTGCCAACCACGACCAACCCTGACCAGTCGAAGGGGGAAAAGAATGGATCGAAAGTGTCAGCTCGGGTGTACTCCTTAGAACAACATCAAGTCTCTGACCCATTTGAGGACGTGGAAGGTAAGATTCTGGTATTCCACCGTTTACTCACTGTTTGCAATTTGGGAAGGAAGAATTCAATGAACTTGGCTAGTGAAGGGATACTGATTGCGATTGGTTAGCTAAGTATCATACTCAATTTGATTGCGAGAAGGAAGTAGTAAAATTTTTGTATCCCGAACAAGGCAATGATAAGGAATTTCGAGGACGAAATTCTGTTAAGGGGAAAAGAGTGTGAGAGCCCGTAAATTTTCTTATTTTCTAGACTTTGCTTTATTTAATTGCACGCCTTTTATGCATTTTCTTTATTAGAAAAATTTTCCAGATACTTTTTATGAGCAAATAGAGTTTTCAAGTTATTTTTCTAGTATAAATGAGTTCAAGAGAATTTTGGAGCGTATACCGGACGTGGGACCCGCTAGTGTGGAAAGTTCGGTAAAATTCGGCCAATTGGGTTAAGTTTTGTATACATGGTTTAATTTACTAGGTGCTAAGAGATGATTAGAGGATACCATATGGATGAGAGTTGGAGAGACAAAAGGATAGAGTAGCATTAATGAGAGTGACAAGTGTCACTTTGTTATTTGGTTGGACTTTGACTTTTGGACCAACTTTACCAATAAATCAAAATTGACCAAAATTTCTCCATTTTATTGCTTGCTTTGGCCAAACCTTGAAGAGGAAACATCAAGCAAAACCTTTCATCTTGCATCTTCAAATTTTTGCCCAATCTTGAGTTCCAACCATTAGCATCTTAAATTACTCCATAAAACTTCTTGCTAGAAAGGATTAAGAAGGATTGGTGGAGTTGTTTTGGAAAGGGAAGCACTAAGCTACCAAATTTCTTGGGGTTTTAAGGTATTTTGCCAAGAACATCCTCTTTACTTCAATTAATTGCTTATTAGTGATTTTTAGTTGTTTTAGATGTTGTTTTGGGGAAGATTAGCACTTGAATGCATGAATTCCAGGTTAGGGTTTTGAATGACCCTGTTCTGTCCGGTTTTATTTGAGCATGTTAGAGGCCGAATCGGATCTTGCCCAAAACATGAAAGTTGTAGAGAATGATGTTTTATAGTAGACTACAAAATTTCAGCTCAATCGGAGTAACGTATCCTGTGAAAAGACCAAAATACCCCTGCTATCCTGTTTCTATTCGAACATGCTAATCAGCTTCTGTAATTGGTTGTTTTATCAGTAATACTACTGATTTGGTTGTTGATGTCTTCTTAAGAATTCTATCCTTGTGTCTTAGTTTTCTAATGGCTTTATAATTACCTGAATTGGAGTTGTGTGTGCTGAGATATGAGTGAATGAATCAAGACTGCTCGTTGAATTTCACAGTGAGTTTTGAACTGGAAAATCTGGAGTTGTTTTGGTAAATTTGACCTAGTTAGGGTGAGAACTGGACTGAGTGGTCTTCATGAAAGTTGTAGGTCCTTGTCTTAGCTTCGAAATGGTATAAATTGCATTCCAATCGGATAACTGTAGCTCCAGTTGTATCCGTTCCGCTAAATGACGTCGAAACTATCTTTTGGTTTAAAGGTTTATAATTGGGGCTTTTCTAGGGTTTCTTTGTTGAGCTACCATTTGGTTGTTTTGAAGGGTATTGTGGCTCTAATTAAAGGTGTTTGATAATTTGTGATTGGGTGTTGAGGTTTGGTTGGAAAGTAAAGAAAGACAAGGGAAATGCTGTCAAAATTTTCGCGGAGCTTCTGCACAGTCTCGGGAAATTTGCTATATCTTGATGTAGGAATGTCGGAATTGAGTTCCGTTTGTTGCATTTTAAACTAGATTCATAGGGTTATAAACCGTGTAAATTTCAGACCCTGTTTCTGTCTGTGAAAATTATGGTGATTCTTCAAAATTGACTGAAATATTGTACCTGTTCTGTCTTCCACTGGATAAAGCAGCAACTTGCGACTTGAATTTGACTGACTTGCGTTCCGAATCTTACAATGGTGTTCTCTGGAAAGTTATAGCCCTTTGAATGTATTTTCCAACGGTATAACTTTTACTAATTTTGGACTCACAAACCTTGAGATATGATTTTTCATATAGGGTTGCGCGAAACTGGAAAATCCTGTTTTCCTAGTATCGACTTTACTTTCATTTTCTACTTCAAATTTGGAGTTGGTCAGTCATTGTAGGTAGGGCTTTGAGGTTGTTCATGCCTTTAAGACTAATTGTTACCTTTTCAATCCGAGGTCACCTCTTTGCTTTGCATTAATGGCTCTTTTGACTAGGCATATGGCTCGTAACCGAGTCTCACTTGCAAATTCCATACTAGGTCTTGGAGTCGAGTCTTAAGTGTTTGCCTTGATTGTTCTAGGAGGTGCCGACGATTAAAGCCACACTTGGGAAGGAAACTTTTGAAGTTATCCTTATTTGAACTGGTGAGTGTACCACTCCCCTGAATTATTGCTAAACTGGTTTCCTGTACTTGCAAATTGCTAGTTGAATGTCTTTCCTGACTGTTTATCTTGTATGAGACGAGGGTGTACTTTATCACACTCGTTCTCTTGCTTGTACTGAACAAACTGGAATATGTTACTTGTACTTGTTATGTACTTGAACTTGTTACTTGCACTTGTTATGATGTCGTTTGGAAGAGTATCCAACGACCTTCCTGTTAAACCTGAGCTCAACCTCATGGGGAGTTAATTAAATCGAGCCAGCGAGGGCTTGGTCGAGATAATTGACAATCCATGGGTGCCTGTTCCTGGGGGAATCTTTGGGTATTGAGACTCTTGATTCCGGTATACTCGAGTATTACCATTCCTATTCCTGTTTGGCGTTCGGGCCCGGTAAGGGGTATGTTTGGTGAACGGGATTTTGGCGTTAAAGTGGTGATCTACTGGATTGGTTCCTTTATTTGAACGTTGACGGAGGGTCAACAGGGCTGGATCAAGTATTGCAACGGGGATTTGGCTCCTGAGAGCCACCTGTATCCTTGAAATTGTGATGTTCGTTCATTTCTTTTACTTGATGTGGATATGTGTCCTGTAAATGTTTTCTCATGATTTCTACTGTTATATTTTTGGTACCTCATTGAGCTTCTAGCTCACCCCGTTTCGTTATCCTTGTTTTCCTTAGAGGAAATCACCTTTTGAAGACTATGATGTTTGAAGCATTTGTTGAGCTAGTTTTAGTATTCTTTTGTATAGCTCCTCGATGGTTGGAAAACTTTAAATGTATTTTAACCAAACAATTCCCTTTTGAATTGTAAATTTGCAACCATGTGTATCTAAAAGTGTTTAACCATGTTCCTACGTTGATTTGGTTTGAAAATGTTCTTTTCTAGGGTTATCTAAAGTTGTTGTGCATGTTTGGGTTTCGGACAGTGAATGTTATCTTCTCGAAGTTCTTTTGAGCGGTTGGTAGGGTTTACGCTCGTTCCGGATCGGTGGTCCCGGCGAGAGCGGGGCAGGCGGTCCGCCGAACCCTTTGGTTCATCTTAGGGGGAGGTGGGGCTGTCACAGGTGGTATCAGAGCTGCTTCGCGTGGTCTCTGCGCGGAGTGAGCTTGGGCCAAGTGGTATTATGGTCCCTATTCCGTGAATGTGTACGAATGTTTAAGTGCTCTTTAGAGCATAAGCTTTGGATCATGAAATGTTATAGGTTTTAAACCTTTATCATGGTATTTGGAGACAATAGATCTGTGGGTCTAGTAATAATCTCGATTATAGATGAATTACTCTTGGGACTGGCCAGCCCGAGTTGTGAATTATCTTATTTTGGGATTTTTATGCCCGACTACTAAATAGACGAGAGCCTAGGTTAGAAATGACTTGGGCGGACTAGAAATTCGATTCTATGGAACGTTATGTGATGTGTTAGGGTTTCATTACGGATGATTAACCATGCCTAAGATATAAATTGTATTATTCTCGTAGATTGTGCCCGAATCCCTAGAGAGGGACAGTTTTTAGTTGGTTGCTCTTGTACCATTGGCTTAGTTAGTATCACGAAGGATGTTTCCTTTTGCTTGTGTCTAATTGACTGCTACTGTGTGATCTGTTTGTGTTAGATGTGTTATATGTATATTGCCTACTTTCATCACTTGCACCTGCATACTTTGGTTTTAATACCGTATTCGTGGTCCAACCCTAGACTGGTTAAGCCATATGAAAGGCACCTGTAGTGGACGTGGTCGTGGTCGCGGAATTAGACAACCCACGACTGAAGGGGATACTAGGGGAACTACGTCTGAACCAAACCCTGAACCTAGGGTTGATCCGAACGTACAAGTGGCCGCAGCCATTCAACGAATGACTGACCTGTTGTCTCATGTAGTAGAACATCAAGGTCAAAATCCTAATCATCAGCCGGAAAATCCTGGTAATCATACCGAGGGTGAGGATAAAGCTCTTGAACGATTTCAGAAGTTTTCGCCATCGAAATTCCTGGGAGGACCAAACCCCGATTTAGCCGAGAGGTGGTTAGAGAAGATGATTGATATCTTTGCCGCGCTACACTACACTGAGGAGCGACAGGTGACATTTGCCGTCTTCCAACTGGAGGGAGCGGCCCGATCTTGGTGGAACATCATAAGGATGAAATGGGAAAGAGAACAAACCCCAAGGACGTGGGTGAATTTCATGAGAGAGTTCAACACGAAGTATTTCCCACCTCTGATCCAGGAAAAGAAGGAAGATGAGTTCATTAGGCTCCGCCAGGGAACTCAAACCGTCGCCGAATATGAGAGCCAGTTCACCAGGTTATCCAAGTTCGCTCCCGAGTTAATCGTGACAGAGCAAAGGAGGATAAGGCGTTTTGTCCAAGGATTAAACGTTGAGATTCAGAAGGCCCTCGCTGTAGCCCAACTCAATACCCTTAGTGATGCGGTGGAGAAAGCTCAACGAGTGGAAAGCGCAAGATTTCAAGTTAGAAACTTTCAAGCAAAGAAAAGGGGATTTCCTGGAAGTAGCTCAGAACAAGAGGATAAGGGTACGCCTCCTAAGATTGGAAGAGGAAACGGGGGAGCACAATTACCGAGGATGTCAAGTGGTGCCTCACAAAAGGCTCAGTCTCCGCTTCCCGTGGTCCCTGCGGGTACTGTGGGAAGCCAAATCACACGGAGGATGTCTGCTGGAAGAAAGGAAGAAAATGTATGCGTTGTGGGAGCGCAGATCATCAAATTGCAAATTGCCCAGGCCGAGCTCGAGAAGGGAGTACGAGGCAACTGCAACCACGACCAACCCTGACCAGTTGAAGGGGGAAAAGAATGGATCGAAAGTGTCAGCTAGGGTGTACTCCTTAGAACAACATCAAGTCTCTGACCCATTTGAGGACGTGGAAGGTAAGATTCTGGTATTCCACCGTTTACTCACTGTTTGCAATTTGGGAAGGAAGAATTCAATGAACTTGGCTAGTGAAGGGATACTGATTGCGATTGGTTAGCTAAGTATCATACTCAATTTGATTGCGAGAAGGAAGTAGTAAAATTTTTGTATCCCGAACAAGGCAATGATAAGGAATTTCGAGGACGAAATTCTGTTAAGGGGAAAAGAGTGTGAGAGCCCGTAAATTTTCTTATTTTCTAGACTTTGCTTTATTTAATTGCACGCCTTTTATGCATTTTCTTTATTAGAAAAATTTTCCAGATACTTTTTATGAGCAAATAGAGTTTTCAAGTTATTTTTCTAGTATAAATGAGTTCAAGAGAATTTTGGAGCGTATACCGGACGTGGGACCCGCTAGTGTGGAAAGTTCGGTAAAATTCGGCCAATTGGGTTAAGTTTTGTATACATGGTTTAATTTACTAGGTGCTAAGAGATGATTAGAGGATACCATATGGATGAGAGTTGGAGAGACAAAAGGATAGAGTAGCATTAATGAGAGTGACAAGTGTCACTTTGTTATTTGGTTGGACTTTGACTTTTGGACCAACTTTACCAATAAATCAAAATTGACCAAAATTTCTCCATTTTATTGCTTGCTTTGGCCAAACCTTGAAGAGGAAACATCAAGCAAAACCTTTCATCTTGCATCTTCAAATTTTTGCCCAATCTTGAGTTCCAACCATTAGCATCTTAAATTACTCCATAAAACTTCTTGCTAGAAAGGATTAAGAAGGATTGGTGGAGTTGTTTTGGAAAGGGAAGCACTAAGCTACCAAATTTCTTGGGGTTTTAAGGTATTTTGCCAAGAACATCCTCTTTACTTCAATTAATTGCTTATTAGTGATTTTTAGTTGTTTTAGATGTTGTTTTGGGGAAGATTAGCACTTGAATGCATGAATTCCAGGTTAGGGTTTTGAATGACCCTGTTCTGTCCGGTTTTATTTGAGCATGTTAGAGGCCGAATCGGATCTTGCCCAAAACATGAAAGTTGTAGAGAATGATGTTTTATAGTAGACTACAAAATTTCAGCTCAATCGGAGTAACGTATCCTGTGAAAAGACCAAAATACCCCTGCTATCCTGTTTCTATTCGAACATGCTAATCAGCTTCTGTAATTGGTTGTTTTATCAGTAATACTACTGATTTGGTTGTTGATGTCTTCTTAAGAATTCTATCCTTGTGTCTTAGTTTTCTAATGGCTTTATAATTACCTGAATTGGAGTTGTGTGTGCTGAGATATGAGTGAATGAATCAAGACTGCTCGTTGAATTTCACAGTGAGTTTTGAACTGGAAAATCTGGAGTTGTTTTGGTAAATTTGACCTAGTTAGGGTGAGAACTGGACTGAGTGGTCTTCATGAAAGTTGTAGGTCCTTGTCTTAGCTTCGAAATGGTATAAATTGCATTCCAATCGGATAACTGTAGCTCCAGTTGTATCCGTTCCGCTAAATGACGTCGAAACTATCTTTTGGTTTAAAGGTTTATAATTGGGGCTTTTCTAGGGTTTCTTTGTTGAGCTACCATTTGGTTGTTTTGAAGGGTATTGTGGCTCTAATTAAAGGTGTTTGATAATTTGTGATTGGGTGTTGAGGTTTGGTTGGAAAGTAAAGAAAGACAAGGGAAATGCTGTCAAAATTTTCGCGGAGCTTCTGCACAGTCTCGGGAAATTTGCTATATCTTGATGTAGGAATGTCGGAATTGAGTTCCGTTTGTTGCATTTTAAACTAGATTCATAGGGTTATAAACCGTGTAAATTTCAGACCCTGTTTCTGTCTGTGAAAATTATGGTGATTCTTCAAAATTGACTGAAATATTGTACCTGTTCTGTCTTCCACTGGATAAAGCAGCAACTTGCGACTTGAATTTGACTGACTTGCGTTCCGAATCTTACAATGGTGTTCTCTGGAAAGTTATAGCCCTTTGAATGTATTTTCCAACGGTATAACTTTTACTAATTTTGGACTCACAAACCTTGAGATATGATTTTTCATATAGGGTTGCGCGAAACTGGAAAATCCTGTTTTCCTAGTATCGACTTTACTTTCATTTTCTACTTCAAATTTGGAGTTGGTCAGTCATTGTAGGTAGGGCTTTGAGGTTGTTCATGCCTTTAAGACTAATTGTTACCTTTTCAATCCGAGGTCACCTCTTTGCTTTGCATTAATGGCTCTTTTGACTAGGCATATGGCTCGTAACCGAGTCTCACTTGCAAATTCCATACTAGGTCTTGGAGTCGAGTCTTAAGTGTTTGCCTTGATTGTTCTAGGAGGTGCCGACGATTAAAGCCACACTTGGGAAGGAAACTTTTGAAGTTATCCTTATTTGAACTGGTGAGTGTACCACTCCCCTGAATTATTGCTAAACTGGTTTCCTGTACTTGCAAATTGCTAGTTGAATGTCTTTCCTGACTGTTTATCTTGTATGAGACGAGGGTGTACTTTATCACACTCGTTCTCTTGCTTGTACTGAACAAACTGGAATATGTTACTTGTACTTGTTATGTACTTGAACTTGTTACTTGCACTTGTTATGATGTCGTTTGGAAGAGTATCCAACGACCTTCCTGTTAAACCTGAGCTCAACCTCATGGGGAGTTAATTAAATCGAGCCAGCGAGGGCTTGGTCGAGATAATTGACAATCCATGGGTGCCTGTTCCTGGGGGAATCTTTGGGTATTGAGACTCTTGATTCCGGTATACTCGAGTATTACCATTCCTATTCCTGTTTGGCGTTCGGGCCCGGTAAGGGGTATGTTTGGTGAACGGGATTTTGGCGTTAAAGTGGTGATCTACTGGATTGGTTCCTTTATTTGAACGTTGACGGAGGGTCAACAGGGCTGGATCAAGTATTGCAACGGGGATTTGGCTCCTGAGAGCCACCTGTATCCTTGAAATTGTGATGTTCGTTCATTTCTTTTACTTGATGTGGATATGTGTCCTGTAAATGTTTTCTCATGATTTCTACTGTTATATTTTTGGTACCTCATTGAGCTTCTAGCTCACCCCGTTTCGTTATCCTTGTTTTCCTTAGAGGAAATCACCTTTTGAAGACTATGATGTTTGAAGCATTTGTTGAGCTAGTTTTAGTATTCTTTTGTATAGCTCCTCGATGGTTGGAAAACTTTAAATGTATTTTAACCAAACAATTCCCTTTTGAATTGTAAATTTGCAACCATGTGTATCTAAAAGTGTTTAACCATGTTCCTACGTTGATTTGGTTTGAAAATGTTCTTTTCTAGGGTTATCTAAAGTTGTTGTGCATGTTTGGGTTTCGGACAGTGAATGTTATCTTCTCGAAGTTCTTTTGAGCGGTTGGTAGGGTTTACGCTCGTTCCGGATCGGTGGTCCCGGCGAGAGCGGGGCAGGCGGTCCGCCGAACCCTTTGGTTCATCTTAGGGGGAGGTGGGGCTGTCACAGGTGGTATCAGAGCTGCTTCGCGTGGTCTCTGCGCGGAGTGAGCTTGGGCCAAGTGGTATTATGGTCCCTATTCCGTGAATGTGTACGAATGTTTAAGTGCTCTTTAGAGCATAAGCTTTGGATCATGAAATGTTATAGGTTTTAAACCTTTATCATGGTATTTGGAGACAATAGATCTGTGGGTCTAGTAATAATCTCGATTATAGATGAATTACTCTTGGGACTGGCCAGCCCGAGTTGTGAATTATCTTATTTTGGGATTTTTATGCCCGACTACTAAATAGACGAGAGCCTAGGTTAGAAATGACTTGGGCGGACTAGAAATTCGATTCTATGGAACGTCATGTGATGTGTTAGGGTTTCATTACGGATGATTAACCATGCCTAAGATATAAATTGTATTATTCTCGTAGATTGTGCCCGAATCCCTAGAGAGGGACAGTTTTTAGTTGGTTGCTCTTGTACCATTGGCTTAGTTAGTATCACGAAGGATGTTTCCTTTTGCTTGTGTCTAATTGACTGCTACTGTGTGATCTGTTTGTGTTAGATGTGTTATATGTATATTGCCTACTTTCATCACTTGCACCTGCATACTTTGGTTTTAATACCGTATTCGTGGTCCAACCCTAGACTGGTTAAGCCATATGAAAGGCACCTGTAGTGGACGTGGTCGTGGTCGCGGAATTAGGCAACCCACGACTGAAGGGGATACTAGGGGAACTACGTCTGAACCAAACCCTGAACCTAGGGTTGATCCGAACGTACAAGTGGCCGCAGCCATTCAACGAATGACTGACCTGTTGTCTCATGTAGTAGAACATCAAGGTCAAAATCCTAATCATCAGCCGGAAAATCCTGGTAATCATACCGAGGGTGAGGATAAAGCTCTTGAACGATTTCAGAAGTTTTCGCCATCGAAATTCCTGGGAGGACCAAACCCCGATGTAGCCGAGAGGTGGTTAGAGAAGATGATTGATATCTTTGCCGCGCTACACTACACTGAGGAGCGACAGGTGACATTTGCCGTCTTCCAACTGGAGGGAGCGGCCCGATCTTGGTGGAACATCATAAGGATGAAATGGGAAAGAGAACAAACCCCAAGGACGTGGGTGAATTTCATGAGAGAGTTCAACACGAAGTATTTCCCACCTCTGATCCAGGAAAAGAAGGAAGATGAGTTCATTAGGCTCCGCCAGGGAACTCAAACCGTCGCCGAATATGAGAGCCAGTTCACCAGGTTATCCAAGTTCGCTCCCGAGTTAATCGTGACAGAGCAAAGGAGGATAAGGCGTTTTGTCCAAGGATTAAACGTTGAGATTCAGAAGGCCCTCGCTGTAGCCCAACTCAATACCCTTAGTGATGCGGTGGAGAAAGCTCAACGAGTGGAAAGCGCAAGATTTCAAGTTAGAAACTTTCAAGCAAAGAAAAGGGGATTTCCTGGAAGTAGCTCAGAACAAGAGGATAAGGGTACGCCTCCTAAGATTGGAAGAGGAAACGGGGGAGCACAATTACCGAGGATGTCAAGTGGTGCCTCACAAAAAGGCTCAGTCTCCGCTTCCCGTGGTCCCTGCGGGTACTGTGGGAAGCCAAATCACACGGAGGATGTCTGCTGGAAGAAAGGAAGAAAATGTCTGCGTTGTGGGAGCGCAGATCATCAAATTGCAAATTGCCCAGGCCGAGCTCGAGAAGGGAGTAGGAGGCAACAGCCAACCACGACCAACCCTGACCAGTCGAAGGGGGAAAAGAATGGATCGAAAGTGTCAGCTCGGGTGTACTCCTTAGAACAACATCAAGTCTCTGACCCATTTGAGGACGTGGAAGGTAAGATTCTGGTATTCCACCGTTTACTCACTGTTTGCAATTTGGGAAGGAAGAATTCAATGAACTTGGCTAGTGAAGGGATACTGATTGCGATTGGTTAGCTAAGTATCATACTCAATTTGATTGCGAGAAGGAAGTAGTAAAATTTTTGTATCCCGAACAAGGCAATGATAAGGAATTTCGAGGACGAAATTCTGTTAAGGGGAAAAGAGTGTGAGAGCCCGTAAATTTTCTTATTTTCTAGACTTTGCTTTATTTAATTGCACGCCTTTTATGCATTTTCTTTATTAGAAAAATTTTCCAGATACTTTTTATGAGCAAATAGAGTTTTCAAGTTATTTTTCTAGTATAAATGAGTTCAAGAGAATTTTGGAGCGTATACCGGACGTGGGACCCGCTAGTGTGGAAAGTTCGGTAAAATTCGGCCAATTGGGTTAAGTTTTGTATACATGGTTTAATTTACTAGGTGCTAAGAGATGATTAGAGGATACCATATGGATGAGAGTTGGAGAGACAAAAGGATAGAGTAGCATTAATGAGAGTGACAAGTGTCACTTTGTTATTTGGTTGGACTTTGACCTTTGGACCAACTTTACCAATAAATCAAAATTGACCAAAATTTCTCCATTTTATTGCTTGCTTTGGCCAAACCTTGAAGAGGAAACATCAAGCAAAACCTTTCATCTTGCATCTTCAAATTTTTGCCCAATCTTGAGTTCCAACCATTAGCATCTTAAATTACTCCATAAAACTTCTTGCTAGAAAGGATTAAGAAGGATTGGTGGAGTTGTTTTGGAAAGGGAAGCACTAAGCTACCAAATTTCTTGGGGTTTTAAGGTATTTTGCCAAGAACATCCTCTTTACTTCAATTAATTGCTTATTAGTGGTTTTTAGTTGTTTTAGATGTTGTTTTGGGGAAGATTAGCACTTGAATGCATGAATTCCAGGTTAGGGTTTTGAATGACCCTGTTCTGTCCGGTTTTATTTGAGCATGTTAGAGGCCGAATCGGATCTTGCCCAAAACATGAAAGTTGTAGAGAATGATGTTTTATAGTAGACTACAAAATTTCAGCTCAATCGGAGTAACGTATCCTGTGAAAAGACCAAAATACCCCTGCTATCCTGTTTCTATTCGAACATGCTAATCAGCTTCTGTAATTGGTTGTTTTATCAGTAATACTACTGATTTGGTTGTTGATGTCTTCTTAAGAATTCTATCCTTGTGTCTTAGTTTTCTAATGGCTTTATAATTACCTGAATTGGAGTTGTGTGTGCTGAGATATGAGTGAATGAATCAAGACTGCTCGTTGAATTTCACAGTGAGTTTTGAACTGGAAAATCTGGAGTTGTTTTGGTAAATTTGACCTAGTTAGGGTGAGAACTGGACTGAGTGGTCTTCATGAAAGTTGTAGGTCCTTGTCTTAGCTTCGAAATGGTATAAATTGCATTCCAATCGGATAACTGTAGCTCCAGTTGTATCCGTTCCGCTAAATGACGTCGAAACTATCTTTTGGTTTAAAGGTTTATAATTGGGGCTTTTCTAGGGTTTCTTTGTTGAGCTACCATTTGGTTGTTTTGAAGGGTATTGTGGCTCTAATTAAAGGTGTTTGATAATTTGTGATTGGGTGTTGAGGTTTGGTTGGAAAGTAAAGAAAGACAAGGGAAATGCTGTCAAAATTTTCGCGGAGCTTCTGCACAGTCTCGGGAAATTTGCTATATCTTGATGTAGGAATGTCGGAATTGAGTTCCGTTTGTTGCATTTTAAACTAGATTCATAGGGTTATAAACCGTGTAAATTTCAGACCCTGTTTCTGTCTGTGAAAATTATGGTGATTCTTCAAAATTGACTGAAATATTGTACCTGTTCTGTCTTCCACTGGATAAAGCAGCAACTTGCGACTTGAATTTGACTGACTTGCGTTCCGAATCTTACAATGGTGTTCTCTGGAAAGTTATAGCCCTTTGAATGTATTTTCCAACGGTATAACTTTTACTAATTTTGGACTCACAAACCTTGAGATATGATTTTTCATATAGGGTTGCGCGAAACTGGAAAATCCTGTTTTCCTAGTATCGACTTTACTTTCATTTTCTACTTCAAATTTGGAGTTGGTCAGTCATTGTAGGTAGGGCTTTGAGGTTGTTCATGCCTTTAAGACTAATTGTTACCTTTTCAATCCGAGGTCACCTCTTTGCTTTGCATTAATGGCTCTTTTGACTAGGCATATGGCTCGTAACCGAGTCTCACTTGCAAATTCCATACTAGGTCTTGGAGTCGAGTCTTAAGTGTTTGCCTTGATTGTTCTAGGAGGTGCCGACGATTAAAGCCACACTTGGGAAGGAAACTTTTGAAGTTATCCTTATTTGAACTGGTGAGTGTACCACTCCCCTGAATTATTGCTAAACTGGTTTCCTGTACTTGCAAATTGCTAGTTGAATGTCTTTCCTGACTGTTTATCTTGTATGAGACGAGGGTGTACTTTATCACACTCGTTCTCTTGCTTGTACTGAACAAACTGGAATATGTTACTTGTACTTGTTATGTACTTGAACTTGTTACTTGCACTTGTTATGATGTCGTTTGGAAGAGTATCCAACGACCTTCCTGTTAAACCTGAGCTCAACCTCATGGGGAGTTAATTAAATCGAGCCAGCGAGGGCTTGGTCGAGATAATTGACAATCCATGGGTGCCTGTTCCTGGGGGAATCTTTGGGTATTGAGACTCTTGATTCCGGTATACTCGAGTATTACCATTCCTATTCCTGTTTGGCGTTCGGGCCCGGTAAGGGGTATGTTTGGTGAACGGGATTTTGGCGTTAAAGTGGTGATCTACTGGATTGGTTCCTTTATTTGAACGTTGACGGAGGGTCAACAGGGCTGGATCAAGTATTGCAACGGGGATTTGGCTCCTGAGAGCCACCTGTATCCTTGAAATTGTGATGTTCGTTCATTTCTTTTACTTGATGTGGATATGTGTCCTGTAAATGTTTTCTCATGATTTCTACTGTTATATTTTTGGTACCTCATTGAGCTTCTAGCTCACCCCGTTTCGTTATCCTTGTTTTCCTTAGAGGAAATCACCTTTTGAAGACTATGATGTTTGAAGCATTTGTTGAGCTAGTTTTAGTATTCTTTTGTATAGCTCCTCGATGGTTGGAAAACTTTAAATGTATTTTAACCAAACAATTCCCTTTTGAATTGTAAATTTGCAACCATGTGTATCTAAAAGTGTTTAACCATGTTCCTACGTTGATTTGGTTTGAAAATGTTCTTTTCTAGGGTTATCTAAAGTTGTTGTGCATGTTTGGGTTTCGGACAGTGAATGTTATCTTCTCGAAGTTCTTTTGAGCGGTTGGTAGGGTTTACGCTCGTTCCGGATCGGTGGTCCCGGCGAGAGCGGGGCAGGCGGTCCGCCGAACCCTTTGGTTCATCTTAGGGGGAGGTGGGGCTGTCACAGGTGGTATCAGAGCTGCTTCGCGTGGTCTCTGCGCGGAGTGAGCTTGGGCCAAGTGGTATTATGGTCCCTATTCCGTGAATGTGTACGAATGTTTAAGTGCTCTTTAGAGCATAAGCTTTGGATCATGAAATGTTATAGGTTTTAAACCTTTATCATGGTATTTGGAGACAATAGATCTGTGGGTCTAGTAATAATCTCGATTATAGATGAATTACTCTTGGGACTGGCCAGCCCGAGTTGTGAATTATCTTATTTTGGGATTTTTATGCCCGACTACTAAATAGACGAGAGCCTAGGTTAGAAATGACTTGGGCGGACTAGAAATTCGATTCTATGGAACGTTATGTGATGTGTTAGGGTTTCATTACGGATGATTAACCATGCCTAAGATATAAATTGTATTATTCTCGTAGATTGTGCCCGAATCCCTAGAGAGGGACAGTTTTTAGTTGGTTGCTCTTGTACCATTGGCTTAGTTAGTATCACGAAGGATGTTTCCTTTTGCTTGTGTCTAATTGACTGCTACTGTGTGATCTGTTTGTGTTAGATGTGTTATATGTATATTGCCTACTTTCATCACTTGCACCTGCATACTTTGGTTTTAATACCGTATTCGTGGTCCAACCCTAGACTGGTTAAGCCATATGAAAGGCACCTGTAGTGGACGTGGTCGTGGTCGCGGAATTAGACAACCCACGACTGAAGGGGATACTAGGGGAACTACGTCTGAACCAAACCCTGAACCTAGGGTTGATCCGAACGTACAAGTGGCCGCAGCCATTCAACGAATGACTGACCTGTTGTCTCATGTAGTAGAACATCAAGGTCAAAATCCTAATCATCAGCCGGAAAATCCTGGTAATCATACCGAGGGTGAGGATAAAGCTCTTGAACGATTTCAGAAGTTTTCGCCATCGAAATTCCTGGGAGGACCAAACCCCGATTTAGCCGAGAGGTGGTTAGAGAAGATGATTGATATCTTTGCCGCGCTACACTACACTGAGGAGCGACAGGTGACATTTGCCGTCTTCCAACTGGAGGGAGCGGCCCGATCTTGGTGGAACATCATAAGGATGAAATGGGAAAGAGAACAAACCCCAAGGACGTGGGTGAATTTCATGAGAGAGTTCAACACGAAGTATTTCCCACCTCTGATCCAGGAAAAGAAGGAAGATGAGTTCATTAGGCTCCGCCAGGGAACTCAAACCGTCGCCGAATATGAGAGCCAGTTCACCAGGTTATCCAAGTTCGCTCCCGAGTTAATCGTGACAGAGCAAAGGAGGATAAGGCGTTTTGTCCAAGGATTAAACGTTGAGATTCAGAAGGCCCTCGCTGTAGCCCAACTCAATACCCTTAGTGATGCGGTGGAGAAAGCTCAACGAGTGGAAAGCGCAAGATTTCAAGTTAGAAACTTTCAAGCAAAGAAAAGGGGATTTCCTGGAAGTAGCTCAGAACAAGAGGATAAGGGTACGCCTCCTAAGATTGGAAGAGGAAACGGGGGAGCACAATTACCGAGGATGTCAAGTGGTGCCTCACAAAAGGCTCAGTCTCCGCTTCCCGTGGTCCCTGCGGGTACTGTGGGAAGCCAAATCACACGGAGGATGTCTGCTGGAAGAAAGGAAGAAAATGTATGCGTTGTGGGAGCGCAGATCATCAAATTGCAAATTGCCCAGGCCGAGCTCGAGAAGGGAGTACGAGGCAACTGCAACCACGACCAACCCTGACCAGTTGAAGGGGGAAAAGAATGGATCGAAAGTGTCAGCTAGGGTGTACTCCTTAGAACAACATCAAGTCTCTGACCCATTTGAGGACGTGGAAGGTAAGATTCTGGTATTCCACCGTTTACTCACTGTTTGCAATTTGGGAAGGAAGAATTCAATGAACTTGGCTAGTGAAGGGATACTGATTGCGATTGGTTAGCTAAGTATCATACTCAATTTGATTGCGAGAAGGAAGTAGTAAAATTTTTGTATCCCGAACAAGGCAATGATAAGGAATTTCGAGGACGAAATTCTGTTAAGGGGAAAAGAGTGTGAGAGCCCGTAAATTTTCTTATTTTCTAGACTTTGCTTTATTTAATTGCACGCCTTTTATGCATTTTCTTTATTAGAAAAATTTTCCAGATACTTTTTATGAGCAAATAGAGTTTTCAAGTTATTTTTCTAGTATAAATGAGTTCAAGAGAATTTTGGAGCGTATACCGGACGTGGGACCCGCTAGTGTGGAAAGTTCGGTAAAATTCGGCCAATTGGGTTAAGTTTTGTATACATGGTTTAATTTACTAGGTGCTAAGAGATGATTAGAGGATACCATATGGATGAGAGTTGGAGAGACAAAAGGATAGAGTAGCATTAATGAGAGTGACAAGTGTCACTTTGTTATTTGGTTGGACTTTGACTTTTGGACCAACTTTACCAATAAATCAAAATTGACCAAAATTTCTCCATTTTATTGCTTGCTTTGGCCAAACCTTGAAGAGGAAACATCAAGCAAAACCTTTCATCTTGCATCTTCAAATTTTTGCCCAATCTTGAGTTCCAACCATTAGCATCTTAAATTACTCCATAAAACTTCTTGCTAGAAAGGATTAAGAAGGATTGGTGGAGTTGTTTTGGAAAGGGAAGCACTAAGCTACCAAATTTCTTGGGGTTTTAAGGTATTTTGCCAAGAACATCCTCTTTACTTCAATTAATTGCTTATTAGTGATTTTTAGTTGTTTTAGATGTTGTTTTGGGGAAGATTAGCACTTGAATGCATGAATTCCAGGTTAGGGTTTTGAATGACCCTGTTCTGTCCGGTTTTATTTGAGCATGTTAGAGGCCGAATCGGATCTTGCCCAAAACATGAAAGTTGTAGAGAATGATGTTTTATAGTAGACTACAAAATTTCAGCTCAATCGGAGTAACGTATCCTGTGAAAAGACCAAAATACCCCTGCTATCCTGTTTCTATTCGAACATGCTAATCAGCTTCTGTAATTGGTTGTTTTATCAGTAATACTACTGATTTGGTTGTTGATGTCTTCTTAAGAATTCTATCCTTGTGTCTTAGTTTTCTAATGGCTTTATAATTACCTGAATTGGAGTTGTGTGTGCTGAGATATGAGTGAATGAATCAAGACTGCTCGTTGAATTTCACAGTGAGTTTTGAACTGGAAAATCTGGAGTTGTTTTGGTAAATTTGACCTAGTTAGGGTGAGAACTGGACTGAGTGGTCTTCATGAAAGTTGTAGGTCCTTGTCTTAGCTTCGAAATGGTATAAATTGCATTCCAATCGGATAACTGTAGCTCCAGTTGTATCCGTTCCGCTAAATGACGTCGAAACTATCTTTTGGTTTAAAGGTTTATAATTGGGGCTTTTCTAGGGTTTCTTTGTTGAGCTACCATTTGGTTGTTTTGAAGGGTATTGTGGCTCTAATTAAAGGTGTTTGATAATTTGTGATTGGGTGTTGAGGTTTGGTTGGAAAGTAAAGAAAGACAAGGGAAATGCTGTCAAAATTTTCGCGGAGCTTCTGCACAGTCTCGGGAAATTTGCTATATCTTGATGTAGGAATGTCGGAATTGAGTTCCGTTTGTTGCATTTTAAACTAGATTCATAGGGTTATAAACCGTGTAAATTTCAGACCCTGTTTCTGTCTGTGAAAATTATGGTGATTCTTCAAAATTGACTGAAATATTGTACCTGTTCTGTCTTCCACTGGATAAAGCAGCAACTTGCGACTTGAATTTGACTGACTTGCGTTCCGAATCTTACAATGGTGTTCTCTGGAAAGTTATAGCCCTTTGAATGTATTTTCCAACGGTATAACTTTTACTAATTTTGGACTCACAAACCTTGAGATATGATTTTTCATATAGGGTTGCGCGAAACTGGAAAATCCTGTTTTCCTAGTATCGACTTTACTTTCATTTTCTACTTCAAATTTGGAGTTGGTCAGTCATTGTAGGTAGGGCTTTGAGGTTGTTCATGCCTTTAAGACTAATTGTTACCTTTTCAATCCGAGGTCACCTCTTTGCTTTGCATTAATGGCTCTTTTGACTAGGCATATGGCTCGTAACCGAGTCTCACTTGCAAATTCCATACTAGGTCTTGGAGTCGAGTCTTAAGTGTTTGCCTTGATTGTTCTAGGAGGTGCCGACGATTAAAGCCACACTTGGGAAGGAAACTTTTGAAGTTATCCTTATTTGAACTGGTGAGTGTACCACTCCCCTGAATTATTGCTAAACTGGTTTCCTGTACTTGCAAATTGCTAGTTGAATGTCTTTCCTGACTGTTTATCTTGTATGAGACGAGGGTGTACTTTATCACACTCGTTCTCTTGCTTGTACTGAACAAACTGGAATATGTTACTTGTACTTGTTATGTACTTGAACTTGTTACTTGCACTTGTTATGATGTCGTTTGGAAGAGTATCCAACGACCTTCCTGTTAAACCTGAGCTCAACCTCATGGGGAGTTAATTAAATCGAGCCAGCGAGGGCTTGGTCGAGATAATTGACAATCCATGGGTGCCTGTTCCTGGGGGAATCTTTGGGTATTGAGACTCTTGATTCCGGTATACTCGAGTATTACCATTCCTATTCCTGTTTGGCGTTCGGGCCCGGTAAGGGGTATGTTTGGTGAACGGGATTTTGGCGTTAAAGTGGTGATCTACTGGATTGGTTCCTTTATTTGAACGTTGACGGAGGGTCAACAGGGCTGGATCAAGTATTGCAACGGGGATTTGGCTCCTGAGAGCCACCTGTATCCTTGAAATTGTGATGTTCGTTCATTTCTTTTACTTGATGTGGATATGTGTCCTGTAAATGTTTTCTCATGATTTCTACTGTTATATTTTTGGTACCTCATTGAGCTTCTAGCTCACCCCGTTTCGTTATCCTTGTTTTCCTTAGAGGAAATCACCTTTTGAAGACTATGATGTTTGAAGCATTTGTTGAGCTAGTTTTAGTATTCTTTTGTATAGCTCCTCGATGGTTGGAAAACTTTAAATGTATTTTAACCAAACAATTCCCTTTTGAATTGTAAATTTGCAACCATGTGTATCTAAAAGTGTTTAACCATGTTCCTACGTTGATTTGGTTTGAAAATGTTCTTTTCTAGGGTTATCTAAAGTTGTTGTGCATGTTTGGGTTTCGGACAGTGAATGTTATCTTCTCGAAGTTCTTTTGAGCGGTTGGTAGGGTTTACGCTCGTTCCGGATCGGTGGTCCCGGCGAGAGCGGGGCAGGCGGTCCGCCGAACCCTTTGGTTCATCTTAGGGGGAGGTGGGGCTGTCACAGGTGGTATCAGAGCTGCTTCGCGTGGTCTCTGCGCGGAGTGAGCTTGGGCCAAGTGGTATTATGGTCCCTATTCCGTGAATGTGTACGAATGTTTAAGTGCTCTTTAGAGCATAAGCTTTGGATCATGAAATGTTATAGGTTTTAAACCTTTATCATGGTATTTGGAGACAATAGATCTGTGGGTCTAGTAATAATCTCGATTATAGATGAATTACTCTTGGGACTGGCCAGCCCGAGTTGTGAATTATCTTATTTTGGGATTTTTATGCCCGACTACTAAATAGACGAGAGCCTAGGTTAGAAATGACTTGGGCGGACTAGAAATTCGATTCTATGGAACGTTATGTGATGTGTTAGGGTTTCATTACGGATGATTAACCATGCCTAAGATATAAATTGTATTATTCTCGTAGATTGTGCCCGAATCCCTAGAGAGGGACAGTTTTTAGTTGGTTGCTCTTGTACCATTGGCTTAGTTAGTATCACGAAGGATGTTTCCTTTTGCTTGTGTCTAATTGACTGCTACTGTGTGATCTGTTTGTGTTAGATGTGTTATATGTATATTGCCTACTTTCATCACTTGCACCTGCATACTTTGGTTTTAATACCGTATTCGTGGTCCAACCCTAGACTGGTTAAGCCATATGAAAGGCACCTGTAGTGGACGTGGTCGTGGTCGCGGAATTAGACAACCCACGACTGAAGGGGATACTAGGGGAACTACGTCTGAACCAAACCCTGAACCTAGGGTTGATCCGAACGTACAAGTGGCCGCAGCCATTCAACGAATGACTGACCTGTTGTCTCATGTAGTAGAACATCAAGGTCAAAATCCTAATCATCAGCCGGAAAATCCTGGTAATCATACCGAGGGTGAGGATAAAGCTCTTGAACGATTTCAGAAGTTTTCGCCATCGAAATTCCTGGGAGGACCAAACCCCGATTTAGCCGAGAGGTGGTTAGAGAAGATGATTGATATCTTTGCCGCGCTACACTACACTGAGGAGCGACAGGTGACATTTGCCGTCTTCCAACTGGAGGGAGCGGCCCGATCTTGGTGGAACATCATAAGGATGAAATGGGAAAGAGAACAAACCCCAAGGACGTGGGTGAATTTCATGAGAGAGTTCAACACGAAGTATTTCCCACCTCTGATCCAGGAAAAGAAGGAAGATGAGTTCATTAGGCTCCGCCAGGGAACTCAAACCGTCGCCGAATATGAGAGCCAGTTCACCAGGTTATCCAAGTTCGCTCCCGAGTTAATCGTGACAGAGCAAAGGAGGATAAGGCGTTTTGTCCAAGGATTAAACGTTGAGATTCAGAAGGCCCTCGCTGTAGCCCAACTCAATACCCTTAGTGATGCGGTGGAGAAAGCTCAACGAGTGGAAAGCGCAAGATTTCAAGTTAGAAACTTTCAAGCAAAGAAAAGGGGATTTCCTGGAAGTAGCTCAGAACAAGAGGATAAGGGTACGCCTCCTAAGATTGGAAGAGGAAACGGGGGAGCACAATTACCGAGGATGTCAAGTGGTGCCTCACAAAAGGCTCAGTCTCCGCTTCCCGTGGTCCCTGCGGGTACTGTGGGAAGCCAAATCACACGGAGGATGTCTGCTGGAAGAAAGGAAGAAAATGTATGCGTTGTGGGAGCGCAGATCATCAAATTGCAAATTGCCCAGGCCGAGCTCGAGAAGGGAGTACGAGGCAACTGCAACCACGACCAACCCTGACCAGTTGAAGGGGGAAAAGAATGGATCGAAAGTGTCAGCTAGGGTGTACTCCTTAGAACAACATCAAGTCTCTGACCCATTTGAGGACGTGGAAGGTAAGATTCTGGTATTCCACCGTTTACTCACTGTTTGCAATTTGGGAAGGAAGAATTCAATGAACTTGGCTAGTGAAGGGATACTGATTGCGATTGGTTAGCTAAGTATCATACTCAATTTGATTGCGAGAAGGAAGTAGTAAAATTTTTGTATCCCGAACAAGGCAATGATAAGGAATTTCGAGGACGAAATTCTGTTAAGGGGAAAAGAGTGTGAGAGCCCGTAAATTTTCTTATTTTCTAGACTTTGCTTTATTTAATTGCACGCCTTTTATGCATTTTCTTTATTAGAAAAATTTTCCAGATACTTTTTATGAGCAAATAGAGTTTTCAAGTTATTTTTCTAGTATAAATGAGTTCAAGAGAATTTTGGAGCGTATACCGGACGTGGGACCCGCTAGTGTGGAAAGTTCGGTAAAATTCGGCCAATTGGGTTAAGTTTTGTATACATGGTTTAATTTACTAGGTGCTAAGAGATGATTAGAGGATACCATATGGATGAGAGTTGGAGAGACAAAAGGATAGAGTAGCATTAATGAGAGTGACAAGTGTCACTTTGTTATTTGGTTGGACTTTGACTTTTGGACCAACTTTACCAATAAATCAAAATTGACCAAAATTTCTCCATTTTATTGCTTGCTTTGGCCAAACCTTGAAGAGGAAACATCAAGCAAAACCTTTCATCTTGCATCTTCAAATTTTTGCCCAATCTTGAGTTCCAACCATTAGCATCTTAAATTACTCCATAAAACTTCTTGCTAGAAAGGATTAAGAAGGATTGGTGGAGTTGTTTTGGAAAGGGAAGCACTAAGCTACCAAATTTCTTGGGGTTTTAAGGTATTTTGCCAAGAACATCCTCTTTACTTCAATTAATTGCTTATTAGTGATTTTTAGTTGTTTTAGATGTTGTTTTGGGGAAGATTAGCACTTGAATGCATGAATTCCAGGTTAGGGTTTTGAATGACCCTGTTCTGTCCGGTTTTATTTGAGCATGTTAGAGGCCGAATCGGATCTTGCCCAAAACATGAAAGTTGTAGAGAATGATGTTTTATAGTAGACTACAAAATTTCAGCTCAATCGGAGTAACGTATCCTGTGAAAAGACCAAAATACCCCTGCTATCCTGTTTCTATTCGAACATGCTAATCAGCTTCTGTAATTGGTTGTTTTATCAGTAATACTACTGATTTGGTTGTTGATGTCTTCTTAAGAATTCTATCCTTGTGTCTTAGTTTTCTAATGGCTTTATAATTACCTGAATTGGAGTTGTGTGTGCTGAGATATGAGTGAATGAATCAAGACTGCTCGTTGAATTTCACAGTGAGTTTTGAACTGGAAAATCTGGAGTTGTTTTGGTAAATTTGACCTAGTTAGGGTGAGAACTGGACTGAGTGGTCTTCATGAAAGTTGTAGGTCCTTGTCTTAGCTTCGAAATGGTATAAATTGCATTCCAATCGGATAACTGTAGCTCCAGTTGTATCCGTTCCGCTAAATGACGTCGAAACTATCTTTTGGTTTAAAGGTTTATAATTGGGGCTTTTCTAGGGTTTCTTTGTTGAGCTACCATTTGGTTGTTTTGAAGGGTATTGTGGCTCTAATTAAAGGTGTTTGATAATTTGTGATTGGGTGTTGAGGTTTGGTTGGAAAGTAAAGAAAGACAAGGGAAATGCTGTCAAAATTTTCGCGGAGCTTCTGCACAGTCTCGGGAAATTTGCTATATCTTGATGTAGGAATGTCGGAATTGAGTTCCGTTTGTTGCATTTTAAACTAGATTCATAGGGTTATAAACCGTGTAAATTTCAGACCCTGTTTCTGTCTGTGAAAATTATGGTGATTCTTCAAAATTGACTGAAATATTGTACCTGTTCTGTCTTCCACTGGATAAAGCAGCAACTTGCGACTTGAATTTGACTGACTTGCGTTCCGAATCTTACAATGGTGTTCTCTGGAAAGTTATAGCCCTTTGAATGTATTTTCCAACGGTATAACTTTTACTAATTTTGGACTCACAAACCTTGAGATATGATTTTTCATATAGGGTTGCGCGAAACTGGAAAATCCTGTTTTCCTAGTATCGACTTTACTTTCATTTTCTACTTCAAATTTGGAGTTGGTCAGTCATTGTAGGTAGGGCTTTGAGGTTGTTCATGCCTTTAAGACTAATTGTTACCTTTTCAATCCGAGGTCACCTCTTTGCTTTGCATTAATGGCTCTTTTGACTAGGCATATGGCTCGTAACCGAGTCTCACTTGCAAATTCCATACTAGGTCTTGGAGTCGAGTCTTAAGTGTTTGCCTTGATTGTTCTAGGAGGTGCCGACGATTAAAGCCACACTTGGGAAGGAAACTTTTGAAGTTATCCTTATTTGAACTGGTGAGTGTACCACTCCCCTGAATTATTGCTAAACTGGTTTCCTGTACTTGCAAATTGCTAGTTGAATGTCTTTCCTGACTGTTTATCTTGTATGAGACGAGGGTGTACTTTATCACACTCGTTCTCTTGCTTGTACTGAACAAACTGGAATATGTTACTTGTACTTGTTATGTACTTGAACTTGTTACTTGCACTTGTTATGATGTCGTTTGGAAGAGTATCCAACGACCTTCCTGTTAAACCTGAGCTCAACCTCATGGGGAGTTAATTAAATCGAGCCAGCGAGGGCTTGGTCGAGATAATTGACAATCCATGGGTGCCTGTTCCTGGGGGAATCTTTGGGTATTGAGACTCTTGATTCCGGTATACTCGAGTATTACCATTCCTATTCCTGTTTGGCGTTCGGGCCCGGTAAGGGGTATGTTTGGTGAACGGGATTTTGGCGTTAAAGTGGTGATCTACTGGATTGGTTCCTTTATTTGAACGTTGACGGAGGGTCAACAGGGCTGGATCAAGTATTGCAACGGGGATTTGGCTCCTGAGAGCCACCTGTATCCTTGAAATTGTGATGTTCGTTCATTTCTT
The DNA here is from genome assembly GCF_036785885.1 of Coffea arabica. Taxonomy (NCBI): domain Eukaryota; kingdom Viridiplantae; phylum Streptophyta; class Magnoliopsida; order Gentianales; family Rubiaceae; genus Coffea; species Coffea arabica. Next base: position 25,826,206 of record NC_092321.1, read on the forward strand.
TTACTTGATGTGGATATGTGTCCTGTAAATGTTTTCTCATGATTTCTACTGTTATATTTTTGGTACCTCATTGAGCTTCTAGCTCACCCCGTTTCGTTATCCTTGTTTTCCTTAGAGGAAATCACCTTTTGAAGACTATGATGTTTGAAGCATTTGTTGAGCTAGTTTTAGTATTCTTTTGTATAGCTCCTCGATGGTTGGAAAACTTTAAATGTATTTTAACCAAACAATTCCCTTTTGAATTGTAAATTTGCAACCATGTGTATCTAAAAGTGTTTAACCATGTTCCTACGTTGATTTGGTTTGAAAATGTTCTTTTCTAGGGTTATCTAAAGTTGTTGTGCATGTTTGGGTTTCGGACAGTGAATGTTATCTTCTCGAAGTTCTTTTGAGCGGTTGGTAGGGTTTACGCTCGTTCCGGATCGGTGGTCCCGGCGAGAGCGGGGCAGGCGGTCCGCCGAACCCTTTGGTTCATCTTAGGGGGAGGTGGGGCTGTCACAGGTGGTATCAGAGCTGCTTCGCGTGGTCTCTGCGCGGAGTGAGCTTGGGCCAAGTGGTATTATGGTCCCTATTCCGTGAATGTGTACGAATGTTTAAGTGCTCTTTAGAGCATAAGCTTTGGATCATGAAATGTTATAGGTTTTAAACCTTTATCATGGTATTTGGAGACAATAGATCTGTGGGTCTAGTAATAATCTCGATTATAGATGAATTACTCTTGGGACTGGCCAGCCCGAGTTGTGAATTATCTTATTTTGGGATTTTTATGCCCGACTACTAAATAGACGAGAGCCTAGGTTAGAAATGACTTGGGCGGACTAGAAATTCGATTCTATGGAACGTTATGTGATGTGTTAGGGTTTCATTACGGATGATTAACCATGCCTAAGATATAAATTGTATTATTCTCGTAGATTGTGCCCGAATCCCTAGAGAGGGACAGTTTTTAGTTGGTTGCTCTTGTACCATTGGCTTAGTTAGTATCACGAAGGATGTTTCCTTTTGCTTGTGTCTAATTGACTGCTACTGTGTGATCTGTTTGTGTTAGATGTGTTATATGTATATTGCCTACTTTCATCACTTGCACCTGCATACTTTGGTTTTAATACCGTATTCGTGGTCCAACCCTAGACTGGTTAAGCCATATGAAAGGCACCTGTAGTGGACGTGGTCGTGGTCGCGGAATTAGGCAACCCACGACTGAAGGGGATACTAGGGGAACTACGTCTGAACCAAACCCTGAACCTAGGGTTGATCCGAACGTACAAGTGGCCGCAGCCATTCAACGAATGACTGACCTGTTGTCTCATGTAGTAGAACATCAAGGTCAAAATCCTAATCATCAGCCGGAAAATCCTGGTAATCATACCGAGGGTGAGGATAAAGCTCTTGAACGATTTCAGAAGTTTTCGCCATCGAAATTCCTGGGAGGACCAAACCCCGATGTAGCCGAGAGGTGGTTAGAGAAGATGATTGATATCTTTGCCGCGCTACACTACACTGAGGAGCGACAGGTGACATTTGCCGTCTTCCAACTGGAGGGAGCGGCCCGATCTTGGTGGAACATCATAAGGATGAAATGGGAAAGAGAACAAACCCCAAGGACGTGGGTGAATTTCATGAGAGAGTTCAACACGAAGTATTTCCCACCTCTGATCCAGGAAAAGAAGGAAGATGAGTTCATTAGGCTCCGCCAGGGAACTCAAACCGTCGCCGAATATGAGAGCCAGTTCACCAGGTTATCCAAGTTCGCTCCCGAGTTAATCGTGACAGAGCAAAGGAGGATAAGGCGTTTTGTCCAAGGATTAAACGTTGAGATTCAGAAGGCCCTCGCTGTAGCCCAACTCAATACCCTTAGTGATGCGGTGGAGAAAGCTCAACGAGTGGAAAGCGCAAGATTTCAAGTTAGAAACTTTCAAGCAAAGAAAAGGGGATTTCCTGGAAGTAGCTCAGAACAAGAGGATAAGGGTACGCCTCCTAAGATTGGAAGAGGAAACGGGGGAGCACAATTACCGAGGATGTCAAGTGGTGCCTCACAAAAGGCTCAGTCTCCGCTTCCCGTGGTCCCTGCGGGTACTGTGGGAAGCCAAATCACACGGAGGATGTCTGCTGGAAGAAAGGAAGAAAATGTATGCGTTGTGGGAGCGCAGATCATCAAATTGCAAATTGCCCAGGCCGAGCTCGAGAAGGGAGTACGAGGCAACTGCAACCACGACCAACCCTGACCAGTTGAAGGGGGAAAAGAATGGATCGAAAGTGTCAGCTAGGGTGTACTCCTTAGAACAACATCAAGTCTCTGACCCATTTGAGGACGTGGAAGGTAAGATTCTGGTATTCCACCGTTTACTCACTGTTTGCAATTTGGGAAGGAAGAATTCAATGAACTTGGCTAGTGAAGGGATACTGATTGCGATTGGTTAGCTAAGTATCATACTCAATTTGATTGCGAGAAGGAAGTAGTAAAATTTTTGTATCCCGAACAAGGCAATGATAAGGAATTTCGAGGACGAAATTCTGTTAAGGGGAAAAGAGTGTGAGAGCCCGTAAATTTTCTTATTTTCTAGACTTTGCTTTATTTAATTGCACGCCTTTTATGCATTTTCTTTATTAGAAAAATTTTCCAGATACTTTTTATGAGCAAATAGAGTTTTCAAGTTATTTTTCTAGTATAAATGAGTTCAAGAGAATTTTGGAGCGTATACCGGACGTGGGACCCGCTAGTGTGGAAAGTTCGGTAAAATTCGGCCAATTGGGTTAAGTTTTGTATACATGGTTTAATTTACTAGGTGCTAAGAGATGATTAGAGGATACCATATGGATGAGAGTTGGAGAGACAAAAGGATAGAGTAGCATTAATGAGAGTGACAAGTGTCACTTTGTTATTTGGTTGGACTTTGACTTTTGGACCAACTTTACCAATAAATCAAAATTGACCAAAATTTCTCCATTTTATTGCTTGCTTTGGCCAAACCTTGAAGAGGAAACATCAAGCAAAACCTTTCATCTTGCATCTTCAAATTTTTGCCCAATCTTGAGTTCCAACCATTAGCATCTTAAATTACTCCATAAAACTTCTTGCTAGAAAGGATTAAGAAGGATTGGTGGAGTTGTTTTGGAAAGGGAAGCACTAAGCTACCAAATTTCTTGGGGTTTTAAGGTATTTTGCCAAGAACATCCTCTTTACTTCAATTAATTGCTTATTAGTGATTTTTAGTTGTTTTAGATGTTGTTTTGGGGAAGATTAGCACTTGAATGCATGAATTCCAGGTTAGGGTTTTGAATGACCCTGTTCTGTCCGGTTTTATTTGAGCATGTTAGAGGCCGAATCGGATCTTGCCCAAAACATGAAAGTTGTAGAGAATGATGTTTTATAGTAGACTACAAAATTTCAGCTCAATCGGAGTAACGTATCCTGTGAAAAGACCAAAATACCCCTGCTATCCTGTTTCTATTCGAACATGCTAATCAGCTTCTGTAATTGGTTGTTTTATCAGTAATACTACTGATTTGGTTGTTGATGTCTTCTTAAGAATTCTATCCTTGTGTCTTAGTTTTCTAATGGCTTTATAATTACCTGAATTGGAGTTGTGTGTGCTGAGATATGAGTGAATGAATCAAGACTGCTCGTTGAATTTCACAGTGAGTTTTGAACTGGAAAATCTGGAGTTGTTTTGGTAAATTTGACCTAGTTAGGGTGAGAACTGGACTGAGTGGTCTTCATGAAAGTTGTAGGTCCTTGTCTTAGCTTCGAAATGGTATAAATTGCATTCCAATCGGATAACTGTAGCTCCAGTTGTATCCGTTCCGCTAAATGACGTCGAAACTATCTTTTGGTTTAAAGGTTTATAATTGGGGCTTTTCTAGGGTTTCTTTGTTGAGCTACCATTTGGTTGTTTTGAAGGGTATTGTGGCTCTAATTAAAGGTGTTTGATAATTTGTGATTGGGTGTTGAGGTTTGGTTGGAAAGTAAAGAAAGACAAGGGAAATGCTGTCAAAATTTTCGCGGAGCTTCTGCACAGTCTCGGGAAATTTGCTATATCTTGATGTAGGAATGTCGGAATTGAGTTCCGTTTGTTGCATTTTAAACTAGATTCATAGGGTTATAAACCGTGTAAATTTCAGACCCTGTTTCTGTCTGTGAAAATTATGGTGATTCTTCAAAATTGACTGAAATATTGTACCTGTTCTGTCTTCCACTGGATAAAGCAGCAACTTGCGACTTGAATTTGACTGACTTGCGTTCCGAATCTTACAATGGTGTTCTCTGGAAAGTTATAGCCCTTTGAATGTATTTTCCAACGGTATAACTTTTACTAATTTTGGACTCACAAACCTTGAGATATGATTTTTCATATAGGGTTGCGCGAAACTGGAAAATCCTGTTTTCCTAGTATCGACTTTACTTTCATTTTCTACTTCAAATTTGGAGTTGGTCAGTCATTGTAGGTAGGGCTTTGAGGTTGTTCATGCCTTTAAGACTAATTGTTACCTTTTCAATCCGAGGTCACCTCTTTGCTTTGCATTAATGGCTCTTTTGACTAGGCATATGGCTCGTAACCGAGTCTCACTTGCAAATTCCATACTAGGTCTTGGAGTCGAGTCTTAAGTGTTTGCCTTGATTGTTCTAGGAGGTGCCGACGATTAAAGCCACACTTGGGAAGGAAACTTTTGAAGTTATCCTTATTTGAACTGGTGAGTGTACCACTCCCCTGAATTATTGCTAAACTGGTTTCCTGTACTTGCAAATTGCTAGTTGAATGTCTTTCCTGACTGTTTATCTTGTATGAGACGAGGGTGTACTTTATCACACTCGTTCTCTTGCTTGTACTGAACAAACTGGAATATGTTACTTGTACTTGTTATGTACTTGAACTTGTTACTTGCACTTGTTATGATGTCGTTTGGAAGAGTATCCAACGACCTTCCTGTTAAACCTGAGCTCAACCTCATGGGGAGTTAATTAAATCGAGCCAGCGAGGGCTTGGTCGAGATAATTGACAATCCATGGGTGCCTGTTCCTGGGGGAATCTTTGGGTATTGAGACTCTTGATTCCGGTATACTCGAGTATTACCATTCCTATTCCTGTTTGGCGTTCGGGCCCGGTAAGGGGTATGTTTGGTGAACGGGATTTTGGCGTTAAAGTGGTGATCTACTGGATTGGTTCCTTTATTTGAACGTTGACGGAGGGTCAACAGGGCTGGATCAAGTATTGCAACGGGGATTTGGCTCCTGAGAGCCACCTGTATCCTTGAAATTGTGATGTTCGTTCATTTCTTTTACTTGATGTGGATATGTGTCCTGTAAATGTTTTCTCATGATTTCTACTGTTATATTTTTGGTACCTCATTGAGCTTCTAGCTCACCCCGTTTCGTTATCCTTGTTTTCCTTAGAGGAAATCACCTTTTGAAGACTATGATGTTTGAAGCATTTGTTGAGCTAGTTTTAGTATTCTTTTGTATAGCTCCTCGATGGTTGGAAAACTTTAAATGTATTTTAACCAAACAATTCCCTTTTGAATTGTAAATTTGCAACCATGTGTATCTAAAAGTGTTTAACCATGTTCCTACGTTGATTTGGTTTGAAAATGTTCTTTTCTAGGGTTATCTAAAGTTGTTGTGCATGTTTGGGTTTCGGACAGTGAATGTTATCTTCTCGAAGTTCTTTTGAGCGGTTGGTAGGGTTTACGCTCGTTCCGGATCGGTGGTCCCGGCGAGAGCGGGGCAGGCGGTCCGCCGAACCCTTTGGTTCATCTTAGGGGGAGGTGGGGCTGTCACAGGTGGTATCAGAGCTGCTTCGCGTGGTCTCTGCGCGGAGTGAGCTTGGGCCAAGTGGTATTATGGTCCCTATTCCGTGAATGTGTACGAATGTTTAAGTGCTCTTTAGAGCATAAGCTTTGGATCATGAAATGTTATAGGTTTTAAACCTTTATCATGGTATTTGGAGACAATAGATCTGTGGGTCTAGTAATAATCTCGATTATAGATGAATTACTCTTGGGACTGGCCAGCCCGAGTTGTGAATTATCTTATTTTGGGATTTTTATGCCCGACTACTAAATAGACGAGAGCCTAGGTTAGAAATGACTTGGGCGGACTAGAAATTCGATTCTATGGAACGTTATGTGATGTGTTAGGGTTTCATTACGGATGATTAACCATGCCTAAGATATAAATTGTATTATTCTCGTAGATTGTGCCCGAATCCCTAGAGAGGGACAGTTTTTAGTTGGTTGCTCTTGTACCATTGGCTTAGTTAGTATCACGAAGGATGTTTCCTTTTGCTTGTGTCTAATTGACTGCTACTGTGTGATCTGTTTGTGTTAGATGTGTTATATGTATATTGCCTACTTTCATCACTTGCACCTGCATACTTTGGTTTTAATACCGTATTCGTGGTCCAACCCTAGACTGGTTAAGCCATATGAAAGGCACCTGTAGTGGACGTGGTCGTGGTCGCGGAATTAGGCAACCCACGACTGAAGGGGATACTAGGGGAACTACGTCTGAACCAAACCCTGAACCTAGGGTTGATCCGAACGTACAAGTGGCCGCAGCCATTCAACGAATGACTGACCTGTTGTCTCATGTAGTAGAACATCAAGGTCAAAATCCTAATCATCAGCCGGAAAATCCTGGTAATCATACCGAGGGTGAGGATAAAGCTCTTGAACGATTTCAGAAGTTTTCGCCATCGAAATTCCTGGGAGGACCAAACCCCGATGTAGCCGAGAGGTGGTTAGAGAAGATGATTGATATCTTTGCCGCGCTACACTACACTGAGGAGCGACAGGTGACATTTGCCGTCTTCCAACTGGAGGGAGCGGCCCGATCTTGGTGGAACATCATAAGGATGAAATGGGAAAGAGAACAAACCCCAAGGACGTGGGTGAATTTCATGAGAGAGTTCAACACGAAGTATTTCCCACCTCTGATCCAGGAAAAGAAGGAAGATGAGTTCATTAGGCTCCGCCAGGGAACTCAAACCGTCGCCGAATATGAGAGCCAGTTCACCAGGTTATCCAAGTTCGCTCCCGAGTTAATCGTGACAGAGCAAAGGAGGATAAGGCGTTTTGTCCAAGGATTAAACGTTGAGATTCAGAAGGCCCTCGCTGTAGCCCAACTCAATACCCTTAGTGATGCGGTGGAGAAAGCTCAACGAGTGGAAAGCGCAAGATTTCAAGTTAGAAACTTTCAAGCAAAGAAAAGGGGATTTCCTGGAAGTAGCTCAGAACAAGAGGATAAGGGTACGCCTCCTAAGATTGGAAGAGGAAACGGGGGAGCACAATTACCGAGGATGTCAAGTGGTGCCTCACAAAAGGCTCAGTCTCCGCTTCCCGTGGTCCCTGCGGGTACTGTGGGAAGCCAAATCACACGGAGGATGTCTGCTGGAAGAAAGGAAGAAAATGTATGCGTTGTGGGAGCGCAGATCATCAAATTGCAAATTGCCCAGGCCGAGCTCGAGAAGGGAGTACGAGGCAACTGCAACCACGACCAACCCTGACCAGTTGAAGGGGGAAAAGAATGGATCGAAAGTGTCAGCTAGGGTGTACTCCTTAGAACAACATCAAGTCTCTGACCCAT